>NW_027273422.1:0-11483 GCF_040938485.1 Diadema antillarum | reverse complement strand
GCTTGCGCGCGGAGACGAGTATCATTAGGTGTCCTATTTCACGTAGTTGTGAATAGATTAGGTTTCCTGATGAAGATATCATTTTGCAGCACAGGTTCATTCTCAAATTAATGTTAAAATGTGACCTGCCACCTCAAAACAAACAAAAAGTCGCCAGACATGAATTTTTAGTTAAGACCATATTCTGAAAGAGCAGACTTTAAGCGTTAAAATGACGTATAACTCAGATCAAATGGACTCTCTCTTAACTATCTAAATATTGGAAAGAAAGCACAACTCAGGAAAAGTGTGAACTGAGAAAAGAGGCTCTGAAGTACAGTGTCTATTCAAGCGCTTACTCTTTACCAAACCGTGCTGGCTGTGCGATGAATGGACAAAAAACAGCAAGTAAACCACCAGAGTAACAACAATGAAGGGATTATCAAATTAAACTGAAATAAAGCATGTCTCATTAACACATTTCTGTCCATAATTAATGCCAACTTTCAAAGCAGTACCACTATCATTTCAAAAGTTATTAGCGTTGAAAGTGAAGAGTGTGGACAAGGTTTTTCAGAAATGAAAAAGGGATTCTAACGACACACCTAATCACACTATTCTACAAAAATGTTCGAGATAAACTGCTAAAAAAACACACTTTCCTAGCTGCCCCATTTATGATACCAAATTTTAGCATAATGTAAAAGAAGACCCGCTGTTTCAGAAAATATGAAAAAGTCAAGCTCGGCTAGGTTGACCCATTTCACTTATTTTCAGTCCTCACGCAAAATCAGTGTGTGCGACTTTATGTTCGTTTGAGGTGCACAGTCATATATATATGAAGAGTTTGTTCGCAAAAACCGATAAGTCCATTTTTGAAGATTTTGAAGTACGGTCTCTGTCATAAAGTACAAAATAATACCTTTTGAATGATATATTGGTTACTACATATAAAGGTACATTTTTGAAGTTATTGTCAAAAGCAGCAAACATTTTTTTTATCATTCTCTTTATTTTTATTGACCTTTAATCGCAAAATATAAACTTACAATATGAATATTATGTACGTCATTTTGTTGTTGGTCGATGTGTCGATGTCTTATTGATTTCCATTTGCGAGACTATGTGGATCAAGCAGTCACTTTGCATTTGAGTTGATGCATTGTGTGGTTACAAATTGTTAGGCGTTTCTTTTTTACACCTCCGCCACGAGGTGTTGCGATGCAGAGGCTTTATGTCTTCGAGTTGTCCCGTCCGTTCCTCCGTTCGTAATCAATTTGTGGACAGTGTAACTAAAAAAATAATAATAATAAATTGAGGTATCCTAATTAAACTGCATGTATGTATGAGTGGGTGAAGTTGTGCCTTTCAACTTTAGGTTTAAGGTCAAAGGTCAAGATCACATGCTCAAAATTTCACTATTTCCCCAATATCGATGCAATACCTAAAAGTACTTTCTTGACTCTTAATATATACATGTATTACCCGATAAAGATTGTCTAGAGAGAGTTTCAGGTCATGAGGTTAAAGGTCAGAGGTCAAGTGTCAAATATCAAGTGAAAGTATTCAAATTTCAAATCCATGAACATGAACACGCACAAGGACTCCATATTGTGTTATCATTGTATGGGGATCCAGCCACGATATAGAATTGTTAAATGTAAACATACATACACAAACTTACTGTATACAACACATGTATTAATATAATTATGAATAGAACCTGTAAAAATTATAACTTTACTGTGTACAGGGGTGTGCGGACGGTTTGTTTTTGTGTGCTTCGTTCATCATCCCCCCTCCCTCCTCGTAACCCCCTTTCTTCAAAAATCTTCTCTGTTTAATTGATCACACGAAGTAAGAAAACTGACCGCCTTAAAAATAAAATCGAACGCCACAAACAAGTTCAACTTCACTATACATCGCTTGATTATGAATGCTAAAATAGGAAATCCAATGATAGCATTTAGAAATATCTTAATGAATTTTCTTGGAAGAATTTGATTTGAATTAAAGGAGATAAGAGCGTCCACTAATAAAATTAAATCGACGGGATTCTGGATTTGAACGCCCGAATATTTTTGCGTGCTTGCGCTAAGTAAATTTGAGTGCACATCATGATTTGGAATGACAAAAGTATGAAAGTGACAACAAAAAATCCTTTACAATATAAAAATGATAAAAAGACTAGGGATTCCCTGCATATAGGCAGTCATAGGTCAGACGCTTATGATACTCACGATTAAACAAACAGTGGACTTGCTGGTTGGAGTTAGATTCAGTGATGATTTCTGGTGTCCAATCATAAGTATGCTTTATCCCAGAAATAAAGTTGGCATACGCTTCTGCTTGAAAACATAAGCAGTTCCTTTCATTCACGATAGCGATGTCATGGTTTCCGGGTTTTCTTCTACAGGTGGATACACACTCTTCATCAGAATGAATGTAAAATCCGGAGACATAGAAAAAAGCCTGAAAAATTTGACGATTGCCCAGGTAGCATCCAAGAAATCCAGGTTCTGCATGCACACAGAACAAAACAGTTGAAATTTGACAGTTATTTCTTTATATTGAAAAGGTAATGATCAACCCTTTTGACATTTCATGGTGACATAAGTTTTGATAAACCGCTTTATAAAAGTTGTAGAAATAGTATTAGAACACCCATAAATTTTTAGGCGAGGCGTGCTTTCATTGAGATCGTTCACAATATTAAAATTAAGAGCATAAATACATTCTTGAAGCCCCAACCTCTTCAAACGGAATGACCAATTAGTTTTAAAGACGCTGCTAGAACCTCAGAATACTGTCACGACAAGGATATTATGTATATGATAAATATACAATAATTCTTTTACTCTTTCTATGTTCAATCTCACCTCGGCATCTGAGTCTCACAGTCTTGTTAGAGGAACACTCAGTTTTGTTGATAAACAATCCTTTACTCTTGTCCGCTGACAACCTGTACATCGTAATGAGAAAAATGATCTGTTTAAATGTTTGATTAAAATCATTATTTAACAATTTCTGCAGTATATGAATTGTACATTCGACATATCATCAAGGGAATTGGGAGTTTGTAGGGTAAACACAAAAGATTAATGGCGTTATCATAACATGTGTTTATTTAAAGGAGACCTCCGGATGATTTTCAGAGTGTTACATGTGAACATCTATAGATTAGTTATAGTGGCAAGAGTTACAGAATTTGTAGTGATTTGGATAAGGAACCGGAACAATTTCAAATTCAAAATGAATCAACAGCGAATAACAATGGTGACATCGCAGCTTCACTGTAAGAATGCAAGATCGAGTGTTCATGGAAGCAGAGCCAAAAAAAAAAGCACTCATGGATTCTACACAGGTGAAATTGTTAAGCAAGTGTATTGCAATGAAATTACATTCCTACATTGCTGGAATATAGGAGTCTCCATTGTCATCAAACCTGCTCAGTGTAATTTGTGACCATGCATCAAAAACCCAACAAAAAGTCGCACACACTGAATTTGTGTGAGACTAAAATAGGTGAAATGGGTCAACCTGGCTAATCTTGACTTTTCATATTTTCTGATAGAGTAAGTCTTCTTCTACGTTATGCTAAAATTTGGGATCATAAAACGGGCAGGAAAGTATGTCTTTTAGCAGTTTATCTCCAATATTCTTTTTTTTTTTTTTTTTTTGGTAGAATACTGTGATTAGGTGTGTCCTTAGAGTCCTCTTTTCATTTCTTAAAAACCTTGTACACACTCTTCACTTAATAACTTTTGAAAGGATGATGCTGCTGCTTTGAAAGTTGGCATTAATTATGGACAGAATGTGTTAATAAGGCATGATCAATTTTAGTTTAATGTGATAATCTCCTGCTACTCCTGTGGTTTACATCCTGTTTTTTTGTCCCATTCATCGCACAGCCAGCAAAGCTTGGTAAAGATTAAGCGCTTGAATTGACACTGAGTGTGTGCTTTCTTTCCAATATTTAGATAGGTTAGGAGAGTCCATTCGATTTGAGTTATACATCATTTTTAGGCTAAAAGTCTGTTCTTTCAGAATATGATCTTAACTAAAAAAATCCATGTCTGATGACTTTCTGTTGGTTTTGTGATGTAGGTCACATTTGTTTATTTACTTATTTTTTTTTTAGATATTGGTTTCTGTGCTCAAGGACCACAATAAATTCCACAAATCTGTATGTGGTACTATGTGACAATGCACCTCAAAACAAACAAAAGTCGCCAGACATGATTTTTTAGTTAAGACTATATTCTGAAAGAGCAGACTTTAAGCTTTAAAATGATGTATAACTCAAATCAAATGGACTCTCCTAACCTATCTAAATATGGAAAGAAAGCACAAACTCAGGAAAAGCGTGAACTGAGAAAGAGGCTCTGAAGTACAGTGTCTATTCAAGCGCTTAATCTTTACCAAACCGTGCTGGCTGTGTGATGAATGGACAAAAAAAAAAAACAGGAAGTAAACCACCAGAGTAACAACAATGAAGGGATTATCAGATTAAACTGAAGTTAAGCATGCCTCATTAACTCATTCTGTCCATAATCAACGCCAACTTTCAAAGCAGTGGTCCTATCCTTTTAAAAGTTATTAGAGTTGTAAGTGAAGAGTGTGGACAAGGTTTTTTTCAGAAATGAAAAAGGGATTCTAAAGACACACCTAATCACACTATTCTACCAAAAATGTTCGAGATAAAACTGCTAAAAAAACACACTTTCCTGGCCCGTTTTATGGTACCAAAATTTAGCATGACTATAAAAGAAGACCTGCTCTTTCGGAAAATATGAAAAAGTCAAGTTCAGCTAGGTTGACCCATTTAACTTCAGTCCTCACGCAAAATCAGTGTGTGCGACTTTATGTTCGTTTTGAGGTGTACGGTCACCTATAGATTTATGTACTATGATGTGGAATTATGACGATCGTCTGGAATTACCTTTTGAATAATTTGATTAGAATATTTTTGACCTTGCTCAGTGTGCAAATACTTTTAGATAATTGCCTGTTTCTTTACATTCAAGTTTTTGTATGATAAGATAAAGTAGAAAAATTCAAATGCACAATGTTGTAGCTACCTATAGAATATGAGGACCGTTTAGCCTCGTTCGATGCTGCTGCAATTGGAATAGGTTGAGCCGAATAATTTTCTACCGCTGGGAAGCCGAGCTCTCTGCAGACTAAATCACCAGCTCCGAGGTTAAAGCCATCATAGGCACACATATCGGTCTGACTCCAGGACCACTAATCCATCCAGAGGAGAGGGTCCGCCAACCAGCCTTACCGATGGTATTTCTTGAAATTGAATGAATAAAGTCACAGTTGTCGTTTCATAACTTTTACGGGATGTAATGATGATATAAACATCAAAATATGCTGAATTGATAATGATCTGTAGCTCAGTCGACATGTAGTAAGAGGACTAATATTCTAATTTCGTTTAAATCATACAGAGGAATGGTCATATTCCTCCGGTCAGAAACTGTAGTTTCTCATGCGTTTTACACATAAACTATTTTCGAGAAGCTATATGGCCACCAATAAAGTGAATGCTTTCACACTTAATGAGTTGACTTTACGAAATTTTCAGGTGTAAATAAACAAATATATAATTATATATATATATATATATATATTATGTATATATATATATATATATATATATATATATATATATATAGATAGAGAGAGAGAGAGAGAGAGAGAGAGAGAGTTCCCTGGGTCCCAAACGTGCGTGCACGGTGCCTCATTGTTGGTTGCATATATATTGAAAGAAATTGGACTGAGGCGTGACGTTGCTCTCGATCTTAGTTCTTTTACAGGGGAGTATCAATGTACAATCAATTGCCAATGAAATTCGTAACGCATCAACTTTAAGATCTTTTCAAATGTTATTATGTGATTATTTAGATAGAGTATTATGGTAAAAAAAAAGACTCAATGGAGTACCAAATGTAACAGCCATTTTTTGTGTTTTTTAGGGGGAGGGGGTATATGAGTTTTGCTTTTTCTTTTGTAAGTTTGTTCTCCTCTTTTTCTTGTCCTTGCTCTGCTCTTCTCTACTATCTCTGATTATTGTTGACTCTCACTGTACCAGTTCGGTAAATGATTTTCATTATTTTTTTCTTATGTTTTGTATATACAGTGTTCATTATTCTTGTATTGTACTGTAAATTAGGGACCCTGTGGAAGAACAGACATATTTTAATAATATGACTGAACAGGCAATCCCCCGTTTCTTCTGTATGTATATGCAATGTATATGCAACTTGTAATGTGTGTATTTTTGGACTGGATTTCCTCTTTAAATCATCAAAATCCATGTCTTCATTATCATCATCATCATCCATTCATCATCACAGTGCAGCAGCTAAAAGGTGCTTTAAAGTTATTGTTTCTTCTTTGGCGATGTAGTTGGTGATATAGTTCACACTAGAAGCAGGAGAATCACTTTTGAATCCTTGAGTTTGGCAGAGTTGTAGTTGTTCTTTGTTCTTTGGTCATCCTACAGTGTGAATGAATAACTCAATCTGTAAATCAAGCATTCTTCTTGTCATAATGAATCACCACAGCTTTTTACAGCTCAGAGTCTTAAAGTGAAGCTTGCATGATATGTACACCATAAAAGTACAATGGTAATTCTGTTTTATCAAATGATTTGTGGTGTTTATTATTTTCTGCACCTGTTATCTGCTTCTTAATTATTATTTCATGATTGTACTACTGTACTTTATATTTTCCATAATTATGTAAATTTGTCAGAAAGTGAGACATGAAAATGAGAACAAACATCATCTTGGTATTACAAAAAAAAAATCACTTTTCTTAATGATGCATTGCACTATCTTCATAAAATTTGTTATGACATTTGATTTGGGGTAGCTTAACTTAAGTCTACAAATCAAGAATGAACAAGTACATTAATGTTTGGTTAGTCAACACTACAAACCGAACAAGTATATCAAGATACAATGCAAAATACGAAATGAGGAAGCTATGCATTTTTTTTAAATAAACAGTGTCAGAGTAAGTAAAACATAGCATGTATTGATTACCTTGGTATTTGCATCCATAATGTAATTCATAGCAAAATATTGAGATATGTCATCATATTTTTTCCATTTTATATACTTTCCCAAATAGATATTAAAATAAAGTTGACATACAATTAATTTACACATTACACATCACACTTTATGCACATGTTCACAAACTATTTTGTACTGCTTTTGTTTTGATCTTTAAAAAAAAATCATCGCTAGGATTTTTATTTCATAACAATGATAAAAGAAAAAATAATACAGGGTACTTATAATGCACCAATTCCACATGACTAATGTGCTCAAGGCGCAGTAGGAAAAGTGAGTTAAGAAGTACAAAATTCATTACACACACATGTACATGAAAATGAATGAAACAATATGATGAAAAAAATACATAACATCAATTCTACTGAAAGCGGTTACGAACAATGAGTCTTGAGGGCAACTTTAAAGGAGTCAACATTCAAAATGTAATGGATAGCTTGAGGCACCATGAAATTATGCCAACAACATATCAAAGAAAAAACTTCAAACATGAAAATTAAAATCATATCAGTAAAATACAGATTTTCAAATGAATATCTTTGGTTTTTCTCAATGCATGTTCAATAATTTCAAACATTTTGAGTGCATGGGTGAATGTTTCCATCATACGTTTTGCAGTTTGTCCTTCCGCTATTAAACAATCGGTCTTTGATAGGCATGCTAACTGAAAGTAACACTTGCAGAGCAATGATAACAACAAAAGAGTCATATGCAGATAAACAAACAAAACAATTCATAGACCTGTCATAAAGAACAACATCTGTTTGATGATGGAATGATTTTGTAAACATAAAATGTCATCATTAGCATCCATATCATTATCAATAATGCAGTTGTCTGCACCTATGTTGTCTGTTTTTTTTTTTCCATGAACAAGGCTGATGAACTATCATCTTGTACACTTATGGAAATCCATAGAGGTTGACAACCTATATTATGATTAAAAATGAAGCATAGAAAATCTCTCACAAGAACACTCAATCTTAAATGCCAGACCAACAGGGTTTTGTTTTGTTTTGTTGTTGTTTGTTGTTTGTTTGTTTGTTTGTTTGTTTGTTTGTTTGTTTGTTGTTGGTGTTTTGTTTGTTTGTTTGTTTGTTTGGTTTTTTTTTTTTTTTTTGGGGGGGGGGGGGGTATTCCCAACAAGCAGAGACAATCAGAGTATAACATTCTTGATGGTGATATGATGACAAATCATTTTTTTTTAAGCTTTACCTATTGCCTACAGAAACTGAGCAAGTGTGTGTAATGTTGATGGATTTTTTTTTTAATTACAAAGAACTCAAGACCCAAAAGCCAGCAGATGTCATAACTGATGTGAAATTCTTAAAACACATGAATTACAGTTACTTCCATGACATCGAGAAAAATGACGATCTGTCTACATTTATATAGTGGAGGAAACCTACTATGAAATTTAATGTTTTCATACTCAAAACAGAGTAAGCGACAAATTCAACTACAGGAAAATCATCAAAGAATTAAAATTTTTGTGGTGTTATCCTGAAGATCCTTCATAGTGACAACAAATCAAAAAATCCACGACTGATTATTATATCTGTGCTATACATTCACAACTAACGCTGAGTCTACAAATAGCGTACAGTCATGTTATCTACAATTCAAACAATTCTTTGGTCTTTGAGATCACGAAAAGAGATGAAACTGATATAAAACAAATGTTTTCTATTTGGTATTAATGCAGCAAAATTGATTGGCATGAAAATTAGCAAATCCAATTTACATACCTCACTTGAAACAAACTACTGCGGTGTTCAATTGGAAAAGCAAATATAAATCTACATAGGAAGGCACAATATTTTGATCCCTTATTTTCTAAATACATGTACATGTAGTTGACCTTCACATTCAACGCAAATCTATGTCTGCGATGCAACAATAACAACATTGATACCCTCAATTCTTGGAAACTCGCCAACCACTTTGTTTATCATTACCTCACCAACAAGGCAGGTCACACACTTTTTGTTTTATGTGAAATACCTGACAACAATCAGTCTCTAAAGGTGCCAAACAGAGAGTTCATCACATGGGTTGATTATCTCAAGCATTATCACCCAGCTGCAGCACTCGAATGCAAAACTTGCAAATCCATAAAATGTGCAATACCATATTTCATTGCTGTACTTAATTCTCAGTATTTTTTTTTTAGATTACACTGATTTGCATTATAATTGTCATAGTCTTCATTTCACTTTAATTTCAGTTCATTTTCGATATTCCCAATACAACATAGTATTTTTATTTTGTTTTTACTACTTTTGATACTCTCACTGTAATCTCATTCACTATTGCATATACGATGATCACATCTTTAGGTATTTTTACATTGAAAACATAATAATTTCAGTTCTTGGGCTGCTCATATTATTCTTTTTAAATGAAATAAACCATTACTTGAACTTCAACTTGCAAATGTTAACGCCATTGTGGAAAAAAAAGACAGAGTTCTCTTTCAATGGGACAAAAGATGGAAGAGAACTGGTTAAGTAAAAAAAATCCAATTCAGGGAGTATCATAATTCCTTTTGCTAATTTTAACTGAATCAACCATGCGTATATTTGCCTAATTGTTATATCGTCCGAAGTGATGGTTGACTTGTTCAAAGTCGATTCAAACTGCTGCAGAAAGAGAAGAAAAATCATATCAGCACTTGGTGGTAATGTTGTATTTGATGAGCACAGTCAATGTGATACATATTAGCCCTGCAGTTGCTTCTTGATAAATTTTTGGAGTGCATTTTGCTCAAATCTTTTCACTTATCTTTCCTTTTCATTATGTCAGCTGTTCACAAAGTGCTGAAGCTGTATTAATGGTTCCTAGAGTACTGTGCTACTGCTGAATTCAAACTGCATCCTAAATCTACGGAAAAAGGGGAGGGGTGGGGAGAGGGAGTGCACCTCTGTAACAGCACTGCATATCCTCATCAGTGAAAAGAAAGAGAGTATTCTCCCACTAACCTCTAGAGCATACCCCTCAGAGTTCCTTACTCCATTGATTACAGAAAACCTGTGAAAACAAGTCATCATTGCCTCCAAAGAAAACTACAAAGTGTTGTACCAGCCCCTCTCCCCTCCACAAGAAAATTGCAACTACACTGACTAGACCATCTTTTAATTAATTTGTAAAGAACTATTTCCAAACTTGAGCGATGAACAAAGCAAGAATGACCATCCCGACTGCAATCATTCCAGCATCCACCAGCTGGAGTTGCCCTTCCCCTGTTTGCGGTCCTTGGAGGACAGGTCGTCCAAAGACCTGAGAACGTCGCTGACCCCTGGACACCTGTTTTGGGTCGAGTCTCGATGCCACTTCATCCGCTGCCCGCAGTCCTGATTGAACAGCCCCGCTCAGGTAGCCGTTCCAGTAAGTGGCCGTCTCGGTACCAGCCCAGTGGATTCTACACAGGTAGAAGGTCAAGTTCTAGAATAGTCAGACCTGTCCAACTGTGTTCAATGATAATCACCATGTTCACATAATCATTAAGAGTTTGAAATCTCTCTCGCCCAGTCTCATTTTTCTCCCTCTTGTGAAATCAGCTACAGATTTGAATTCTATGCATACTTTTTAAAAACTTTTCAAAATAGATAATGTCATTGACTTTCAAAACTTTGCACATTAGATTTTCTAATCCCTAGCTGTGATCATCTTATTCAACAATATGCTTAATATACGAAAATCACTTTAGAAATATTTTTGTATTCTTCTGCAAGTCTTTTTTTTTTCACGTAATCATATTTCTGACAATGCTGCTTCCATATCTTCCTTTCTGGTCATTTTCCTGGCATACCTGGCCCTATAGTGTCTGTGCCATAATTGTGATATGTTATATAGTTCATATGTTTGGCATTCTAAAAGCATAATAAGTATTGTTTATAATATCAGCATCATATATCTATGAGTAAATGTACAATAGTAAATAGACGAATTTAAAATGAATATGTTTTATTGGTAATAACAAATTGGTGCTGTTGTTTTGTTCCAGTGTTCCACGTCTTACAAGCTTGCTTTTTAGTGGAACACTGTTTTCCATCGTTATGATTATTTACTAGTTTTGTTGCCATGGCAAAGTGCATTGTTTCTTTTTATGACATCATTCGTGCATATACTTTGTATTGTATTTGTAAAAAAAAAATGCCTTTATCAAACGAATGAAATAGACAAATTGAAAAATTGTACACTTTGGACCATGTTCCCCCCTTTTTTTTTTGATGATGGAAATAAATAGAATATTGATATATATTGAATATTAGTGTAGTGTCACTATTGGGCTGCTTGGAGCCATATGTCCACATCTAATTAAGACAGCTTTTATTTAACTGATATATTACTATGTGCTCTTATAGTGAGATTTCCACGGAGGAGCTTCTTGCCTTTTCTGGAGGTTATTAT
>NW_027273421.1:0-10384 GCF_040938485.1 Diadema antillarum | reverse complement strand
TCGGCAGGGTAATGTAACTTCGAAAAACTTGAAATAACGCTACTTTGACTTAAAAAACGGGGATTCTCAAAACAATAAGGCTTGAAGAAATTTGATAGTATAAAGTATGATTTGAGCTGCGCACTTAGTGTTTCATTCGGCCCTTTTATCCCTCCCATGAATGATTAAGGTATAAAAGATAATACTTAACTAGATGTTATTCTGATGATGGTGACGGCATAACAATCAAAGTAGATAATCAAATTTAAGTCTTAGTATCATTACGGGCAAAATGGTGTATGGAATTATAAGTCCTCCACAAGTAGTGGTTTCAACAAAAGGCTGCACGTACGGTAACTAATTCATTGTAAGTCCATTTCATTCAAAGTCCTCAGTTCTTATTCATTGCAGAGACTTTTATCCATTCTTTTTTCCTCGTGACATCTCCCTTTTTCAATATCTTCTCCATCACATTGGTTCCATGGGGGACGAAAGGTTTTTAAGTGGCTGGCATGTCCCTCGATCGTGTCCCATTCCGGTACCATTTAAGGGAAAATCACAGGGCACTGATGTGCGGATGTTTTTGACCCCCTTTGGAGCAAAGTCAACACGAAAGTCATCGAAATGGGTGCAGAGTATATTTGGATTGATCTGTTGAGGTGTTTTACCACACGTACGTGGACACTTAAATGTCCCCCAGCGGAGAGTGGAAGAGTCTGCCTCACCGCATTATTCCCTCTCGCATTCCCCATCCAACTATCTATCTATCTATCTATCTATCTATCTATCTATATATCTATCTATCTATCTATCTATCTATCTATCTATCTATCTATCTATCTATCTGTCTATCTATCTATATCTATCTATCTATCTGTCTATCTATCTATCTATCTATCTATCTATCTATATATCTATCTATCTATCTTCTATATTTCTTTCTTCTATCTATCTATCTATCTATCTATCTATCTATCCATCTATCTATCTGTCTATCTATCTCTATGATTGTATTTATCTATCTAACCATATATCTGCCTAAGTTCTTTCTTTCTGCCTATCTATCCCTTCTACTTTCCTATTTGTCAATCAGTCTGTTTGTCTGTCTCTATATCATCTATCTATTCCGTCCTTTTTTGTTTGTCCCTTTTTCTTTCCTTATTCACTCGTTAACTTGAAACGTATCCAAATACCGGCTGCATGACTTGATCAATGTATACGCAAAATGTTTTCTAGAATATGTCCGCCATGGTAATACCACACAGTTAAATATTGGCCGTAAGTTGACGATGTGGATTTGGGCGCTCCAAAAACAAAACGAAACAAAGTAAAGCAAAACAAACAGTGATTCTTCCTCTTGTCCATAGTCAATTTGATAGTATGACAACCCCATCCAGGTAGATGGGATTTTTGGATTTGTTAAACAGGATAATCTAGGGGGCAGTATGGTAGCTACCTGGTATTTCTGATGGTGCTCTATAATAATATCAAGATTCTTGGAGAACAATGTTGATACTGAAGGGGCTAAGACTATTACTACTACTACTACTACTACTACTACTACTACTACTACTACTACTACTACTACTACTACTACTACTACGTCCATCGTTATATAATGTCTGTATATAGTCCGACACATTTGCTTTGACGGTGTCTGAACCTTACGCTGCCACCCAAAGAAAGCGAAGTCGATGACATGCTGGAAGTCAGAGAATGTCACCTCGTTGAAGGCATTTTTTGGGCATCGCTTCCACTGGGAGCCCTCATCCAACGTCGCTCGGGTGGTAAACGGCTGAAGGGTTCCACTCGAGGGGCGTCATTGGTTACGTGACCAAGGCTATCATTATGACTGCCTTGTAGAAGGCAAAGTTTGATGATAGATCATGGAGCTACTTCCACCATGGATGGAGGATGACACAAAGAATTGACATCGAAATGATTGATTCAGAGTCTAGTTCCATCTGACTTCAAATGATTGAAACTGAATAAAGGGGTAACAATACACTTGAATCCTTAGATCGACTTCCCAACGTGAATTTATGATGGTAGATTATTTCAAACTTCATTCAAACTTCTGCTTCGAGCAGATTTACCTCTACATAATATGTGCGATGGAAAAATGATAAGAACAAGTATAATGGACGTGGAATAATCTATCATAAATTCACGTTGGGAAGTCGATCTGAGGATCCAAGTATGTTATCCTACAGTATATGCAGTTTCCATTGAAGTCACTTTAGAGTCTGCATTTGTTTCTCTCTCTCTCTCTCTCTCTCCCGCCCATTCCCCCTCCCCTCTCTCTCTCTCTTAGAAATATGGTGCACATCTATCTCATATCTATGTGACTCTAAGACCACAAAATCAATGATAAAAGAACTAATGAACATCCATAAGAGTTTTCTTTTTTCAATCAGGAAAACAAAAAGAGGTTGGAATAAAAGGTATAATACTCACCCAAAAGGCGACATGACTTCTGACGTAGCGTTCAGTGGGAAGTCTCCAAAGTATCATTCAGGTGACGTGACTCCAATGTCATTCGAAACAACTTCTTCCCCAACCCCCCCCCACCCCCCCCCCCCACCCCCCCCCCGGTTCGTCTTCCTCACATAACGATGATGATTGCGAGAAGGCGTGTATGCTTCACAAGCCGCCTTCGTTTTACGCATTTGTAAAAAAAAAAAAATAGTTTGTTTCATTACGATGGTGTGACTATTTCTCTGTGTTATAATAAGCAAAGGATTTCCTAAGGGACATCTGTAATTGACGTTTGCTTCAGAATAAAAAAAAACAGCAAGTAATTCTTGGGTATAAACTATACTGTAAAGCAAAATATCACTGGGAATACAAAGTAATTAGATAAGTATTTTCATGATTGATATTTGTGCATCTATGTATATCATATTACACGTAGATAGGGTGCCTATATTCAAAGATGGAAAGGGAGAAGGGGAAAGATAGAGGGCAAGATGAAATATTGTTATTCGTGCTTCTGTTATTTGTTTAATATTCCATGAAGGATGTAATGGAAGAGTCTTGATTTGTTTCAGAAAAGAGTAATCACCAAGTTAACGGAAGGGAGATAAGTCGAGAGAATTAACTGTTAGGGTATCCATGTTATGTCCATTGACGCGAGTAAACTAACAGTGTGCGTCATTGCGATCGACCAAACGAGTGTTTTGATTTGCTGTTGGGTACGACAGAAAAAGACACTTTCCATTTCTTAAATGCAAGTCATATTCTTTTTCAATATTCACCCGTGAGATAAGAGAGAACCCAGAGGCGCAATAGAAAAAAAAAATATGTCGTTTATGAGGTTGCCCTTGATCGAAACTGGGTACGGTCGCAATTTTAATGGTGGCAATTTGACTTCAAATTTCAGCAAATACACCATTGTTTGCCCATCCCCATGGAATAGGTGTCCATTTCATTCTGCAATGTCACATCCACACTATCCTTGACACATGCTAGTTTGTATTCTCCTCACTGTTGTGATCAAGAGCAACCAGCTGATGCAAGCTTACGAAGATTCAAAGTTATGTTAAGCCAGCTCAAGAGAACGTATTCCTCTTTCCAAAATCCCCCTTTACAGAACCGAAAGGTTGCATTCCAAGGAACATTGTGTATAATACGTTTGTTTTCTCTTCGAATGTGTCGACTTTACAACCAAAACGTGGTTATATGTGTGTTGGGGAAATGTTGACGAAAAATATAAAATTTTAATGCAAAAACAATGGGAGAATTGAGACATAATGACGTTTACTGCATCAATTAAAGTCACTTTAAAGTGGAATTGTAAATTTGAATTTCACTTGAAGGATGTTTAAAGAAATAGAATCCGGTTTTGGTTGAAACTTGCTATAAGTTAAAACAAACTGGTGATAAATAAAAAAGTCAGTACATTATTGATAATGTTCACATCAACTGCAGAGTGACGTTGGAGATGCTGAGATTCTTACTCTACATAAGATTAGCCACATGCTTTATAACAATGCCAGCTATTTGAGCACTCCTATAATTGCTGTCCATCCAACAAATGACTCATTGATATACGAGACGAACCACTGTCTAATATGATCGCATACAATGAAGTCAAATACAAACATACAAATAAATTGAATAATTTGGTATACATTCTTGTGTCTTATTCCAATTAGCACCAAAACATGTTTATGCAATGTCTATATCATATTTACATACGGTCATCACATTTATTATTTCGCGGATTTAATAAATAACATTTAACTCCTTTTCAACATAATGTGAAAAAAAAAACAAAATTTAAACAGGGAGGTGACTCACCTTCCTGATTTAAAACAGTGAGACAAAATGGGCAGCGCTTAAAATCTCTACAGTTAACTAACTACATTCAGAGGGCTCATTATTATCACCTGTCTACGACGCATTACTAGTAGCGTGCCATTGATGTTTTCATTTCTAGTGGATTATCTTTTGCTTCTGATGTTATCATATTTTAAAGTGGCTTATATTTGGTTAACATAAAAATAATTTAGATCAATATACTAGTAAAGCCTTCAAAGTGCTTAAAGGGAGAAAAATCATAATCATGCCACTGCTTATATCTCATGTTACATCTTAATTGTACAGATCTAGACGGCTGCATCAGTGAAATAAGAGATAAAAACGAGAAAACAAGTTTAATCAGGGTGGGCTATTACCGTATTGTCATGAAGAAAAGAACACAACAAGGAGTGTTATCCACTTTTTTTATCCAAAAATATCATTTCCTGGTGCACTGCCTCCACAAAACTAATATTTAGTTCAATCTGATTAGTCCTGGTTAGTGAGTATTATTCAAAATTGGGACAAGGACCATGTGAATTTGTGTTGAGCGAACGAAAGATATAATGTTTCCCATCCTATATCCATGATATCGCAGTGGTTTATAGCATTGTAAACACAATTAAATCCAAATTATGTCTGAATAGCGCCAAGACGATGCCTCGTGGATTTCTCCAGACAGCGCAATTGCCAAAATTATGAATTGAATGGCCTGATTAGTCGATCATGATGTCGTAAAACTGTAAAAGCAGATAGTTAAGCGTAGATATGATGAGTTGATTAATGCTCGTTGTAGCTGTTTAAACGCGTTGTGTTGCGGTTTGCCATAATATACCCCATCTCTCTCTCTCTCTCTCTCTTTCTTCCGATCGCACAATGACGAGCTTCAGGCGCTCTGAAAAGGAGTCCATCATGTCCGGAAATATACAAAATATGTGGAGATATACATAACATAAAATCACGCATATTTCATTTCTTGTTGATGAGTGAAAGTTCGTTACACCACTGGATTCAATGATACGCTGAATGCTTTGTCCCTCCTTAACGTTATTCTACATCAAGATATACGGCAACCTTAAACAAGTGGGACTGTTTCAACTCGTTAAAACATGCAAAAACATGCATCAAATTGAACCATTTACAACATCAAAATGCAAAAAGTTCTTACCGTGGGAGGGGGGACACCCCCTCCCACACCCTCCCCTCCCCCTTCGTTCGCTCCGTTCGCTCGCGTTCAGTCGCGTTCATGATATTCAGTGAAAAGAATTGATACTAGAAGTGTATTTAAATGATACCATTTTATAGGCAAATTGTTCAATAATAATCTACACTAAAATATACTGCTACCTTAAACAAGTGGGACTGTTTCACGTCGATAAAACGCGCAAAAACAAGCATCAAATTGCACTATTTGCAACATCAAAATGCAAAAAGTTCTCACCGTGGGAGGGGGGACACCCCCCCTCCCACACCCTCCCCTCCCCCTCGCACGCTCCGCTCGCTCGGGTTCAGTCGCGTTCATGATTCAGTGAAAAGAATTGATACAAGAAGTGTATTCAAATTATACAATTTTACAGGCAAATTGTTCAATAATAATCGACATCAAAATAAACTGCCACCTTAAACAAGTGGGACTGTTTCACGTCGATAAAACGCGCAAAAACATGCATCAAATTGCACCATTTACAACATCAAAATGCAAAAAGTTCTTACCGTGGGAGGGGGGACACCCCACTCCCACACCCTCCCCTCCCCCTCGCTCGCTCCGCTCGCTCGGGTTCAGTCGCGTTCATGATATTCATGAAAAAATTAATACAAGAAGTGTATTTAAATCATGCCATATTACAGGCAAATTGTTCAATGATAATCTACATCAAGATATACTGCAACCTCAAACAAGTGGGACTGTTTCAACTCGTTAAAACATGCAAAAACATGCATCAAATTGAACCATTTACAACATCAAAATGCAAAATGTTCTTACCGTGGGAGGGGGGACACCCCCTCCCACACCCTCCCCTCCCCCTTCGCTCGCTCCGTTCGCTCGCGTTCAGTCGCGTTCATGATATTCAGTGAAAAGAATTGATACTAGAAGTGTATTTAAATGATACCATTTTATAGGCAAATTGTTCAATAATAATCTACACTAAAATATACTGCTACCTTAAACAAGTGGGACTGTTTCACGTCGATAAAACGCGCAAAAACAAGCATCAAATTGCACTATTTGCAACATCAAAATGCAAAAAGTTCTCACCGTGGGAGGGGGGACACCCCCCTCCCACACCCTCCCCTCCCCCTCGCTCGCTCTGCTCGCTCGGGTTCAGTCGCGTTCATGATTCAGTGAAAAGAATTGATACAAGAAGTGTATTTAAATTATACAATTTTACAGGCAAATTGTTCAATAATAATCGACATCAAAATAAACTGCTACCTTAAACAAGTGGGACTGTTTCATGTCGATAAAACGCGCAAAAACATGCATCAAATTGCACCATTTACAACATCAAAATGCAAAAAGTTCTTACCGTGGGAGGGGGGACACCCCCCTCCCACACCCTCCCCCCCTCGCTCGCTACGCTCGCTCGGGCTCGGTCGCTTCGCTCCCTCGCAGACTAACCGCCCCCCCTAAGATGAAATCCTGGCTACGCCGTTGCCTGCGCGCCGACCCGGACGGAATACTGTAACAATGGCAATCAATCACGGCGTACCTGCGCGGCGACTCGGACGGAAAACAATGTAACAATGGCAACCAATCACATCGTACCTGCACGGCGACTCGGACGGAATACAATGTACAATGTAACAATGGCAACCAATCACATCGTACCTGCACGGCGACTCGGACGGGACTAAAGAACAAAGCAACAAAAGGATTCCAATAATTCGGACTCTTTTTTTTTTTTTTTTTTGCTTGTGCGTTTATTAAACGTCTCTTCCACTGAATGGCGAACGTTCGATCATATTATTATGTACAACCGATTAACAGAGTCCCATGCAATACTGTGTTCAAAGGACAGTTTAAAAACGAAATGGTACAGACCAACAGATATCTATAAAAAAAACAACAACAAACAAACATAATTTTACAGTGTTTGTTATAATACCGAATAAGATACTGGAAAATGTGACGCGTAAATCGGCATTAGATGTAAAGTTTCGTAATATGAGGCGTTTCAGTCGAGTTTGTGGACAAATGTGGAAATCATCTCTATGCTTAGTGAAAGTGGTTTTACTGGGAATATGGAAAAATGGTTGTAGAAACAAACACACACAGAGACAAGACTTCGAGGTAGATTATACGAGAGTGGGCGGGATTCATTTAGGCTACGAGACGAAAGGGGGATACGCTTAATGGAGCACTTCGTGATCAATTCCTTATAAAATTGTTATATTCACAGTGCTTTTATGTTGTAGCTTCTCTAAAGGGAGCAATATTCTGGTGTATTATATAGAAAGCTACCTGTAAATCCCTGCGGAATCTGCATGTCAGCATCCATCTTTAAAATCTGAGTTTAATGACGATGATTGTACAGTATAGAAATTTCAAGTTTCGTTTTCCACAAATCAACCCCTATTATTTACATAGAAGAACTGAATAATTAAAGAAACTAAATCCTAAGCGGAATAGAGGAGTACATGTTTGGCATTTGCATTCATGAATATTCCCTGAAACAAACCAAGCAGATAGGTGAAATTGGTACACACTAAGAAAAAATGATTCATTCTTGCACCTTTTAAGGGTGCAAAGTGATGTCACACTGGTGGCTCCCTATGGGTGTTATCTTGCACCCTCGAGAAATGGGTGCAAAAGTGGTACCTTGCGCAAGGGTATAACCTTGCAACCTGTGGGTGCACCTTTGCACCGCCAAAGAAGGTGCAACATTGCACCCTTTATTGAGGGTGCGAAGTGGTTCCCTTGGGTGCATATTTCCACCCACACTAAGTGGTGCTAAGTTGCACCCTTTTCTTGAGGGTGCATCATTCCACCCACACTAATTGGTGCTGAGATGCACCTTTCTTGAGGGTGCGATCTTTCTCCCTTTAATTTTCGGCGCAACTTTGCACCCTCTCTTGCCTCTACTTTTGGTGCAACTTTACACCTTTCGTGAGGGTGCAAAGAAGCACCCTAAGTTCCAAGATTGTAGCCTCTTTTGAGGGTGCGATTTTGTGCCATAGAGGTATAATGTTGCACCTATGTGGTGCTTATTTGATCCATGACTGCAGCAAAATTGCTTCTTTAAAGGAGCCAGTCAGTGTCACTGTCTACGCCTTTAGAGGCGCAATGTTGCCCAGTATAACCTCAAGTGAACCTTGAGATTACTGGGCAATATTGCCTCTCTAGAGGAACAGGCAGTGACACTGATTGGCTCCTTTAAAGAAGCAATTTTGCAGCAGCTATGGATGAAATAAGCACCACATATTTGCAACATTATACCTATAAGGTAAATATACTTAGCATCACATAACAAGGTACAATTTGGTTACTTAACTACTTTAAACCTTGAATAGTGCGAACTAATGCAAGCCTGTTTGCTCAGTATATCAAACTTATGCTGTTGTTGCACTCTGCAAAGTAAATAAGATTGGTATAATTTGGATCCTGTGAATCATGAAATGTGTGCGTGGAATTTGTGAGTTTTGAAATGTTAATGTAGAAGTTAACTTATAGTTGTGTTTGAATGACATACTAAAACCAAATATTTACCCAATTACCTTTCCAATGAGGTGAGCACTATCACTATCTATCAAACAAACCCTCTAAGCAAGAGCATACATCTGCATGAAGGAAGAGGTAAAAATATGATATACATTTGTCTGGATACGTTTTATTCAAAACGTACTTGAATACGTACTTATTCACATAATCTATATAACATATGCTTTTTGCCAGTACACAAAGCCTCAAAAAACAAAAGCATGCTACGTACATTTCTAAAGTATGCACCATATCTTAAAAAAAAAATGTAAGAGGATTTAACAAGTTGTTTGTATGCATTTAAACGAATAGGCCTACATATTTCCATGCGTACAATATTCATGTAACAGTGACGTCATCATGAATCATCAGAAAGATATGTTTCCAGCATAGACATGAATTTATCTAAAATTTAAAACATGTCTTACAATTAGGAGTTTGTTTTATAATGACGATGCCAATTGTCTTAAAGTCCTTATCACGACATGTCTTGGTGTTCACACTTATTCAAATCATGAGATTCTTGGCACTTAGATTACGACTACAATTTATTACGGTTTAGATACTTAACTGACATACGCATACCATATTCAGGTATACGGGCATTTCGATGAAAACATCTAAATACAAGGTATAATTATAATATGAAAATCGAACTTGATACCAGCCCTTATGGGCTACCAATGGAGACTAGGCAGAATCGCAGTTATCATGGTTATGTATTCAGATTTTGTTTTGGGTGATCAATTCGAGTCCCTCGAGCTGAGATTCCGGAACTGCAATGAGCAAATCATCATAATGACTAACAAAGTGACTGAGAATAATACATGCACCAGTTTCTGTTTCGTTGTTCTATACATAGAAAGTTGTTACGTTTTCCAATCCTCTGTAGGCACACAGTGATTTGCAGATCACCTTTGGCTATAACGCCATGGTCGCGTGCAAAATGATTGCAGCTTATCTAACTTGTAGTTTCCGAATAGGGGACTACCGTGCTTATACATATTAATCGGATGATAGACCCCGTCAAAGAGTAAATTGCGGATATCGTATACCATTGTCAAATCCACTTTTTGTTCTGTACACAGTTTCACTGGACTCTTATGAACCACTTAAGCATTACCAAATCATGGAGTATAAGAATAATCTTATGTTATTTCCTTGAAACGGCTGCATTTGTATGAACGGGAACAGTTTGGCATCATACATGACTAAATGCATGTATTATACAAGGTTTCAGGAGACTTTGAACCGTGTCCCCCCCCCCCCCAAAAAAAAAAAAACACGAAACAAAACAAAGCAAAACAACAACAACGAGTGAAATGTTGTATACCCTAGGCCCATTAGTGTATGATCTTTGTCCTTTGAATACATTGCCCATATTTTTCAATGAATAAGCATCTG
>NW_027273420.1:0-8842 GCF_040938485.1 Diadema antillarum | reverse complement strand
TCTTGGTAATGATGTTTTGTACATAGTTAGGCAGTGAGTCATCCAGGTTTCCTGGAACTTGGACTGGCTAGTAGGTTGGAGAGAGTTATAGAATGTGCTAGAAGGGGTGAATAGATAGTATATAAGCTAGAGAAATTCTGCAGTAGGCAGAGTACCCAACACCTCTGCTCTGAGAGTTACGTCACTTCTGGCTCTGAAGTGACTTGTTATAGTCAGTCCTGTGTTACCTGCTGACCTGTTATGTTTGTGGAGATAAGGCCTGGGAGACATTTTGCCTGCAGATAATTAATTTGCCTACATTGGAGATAGACTCCATATTTTTCTGTCAGTGGACATTGCTACGGCAAAGCTGTGATGGGCTGGATTCTTAGCTGAACATTATTAAGTGAATCATCATTCAACGCATCAACTGGACGTGGTCGTCACAACGTTTGGATTCTGCACGTTTCGCCGTGGACATATTTCGTGGATTCTACCCCGGATCTATAACGCGGACTATTGTAACCTGTGCCTCTGGATTTACGTCGCAGGAATCATTCATCGGTGCATCGCGGATCATTCATTTGTGCATCGAACATCGCATCTGGACACTACCAGGGAACTGTAGCGGCTTTGTGATAGTTTGGATGCATGTAAGTGATTCCATTACCGATTTGTAATTGTTTCTATTGATCATTGTTGTACTGATATGACGCCGATTACCAGTCTGTTGAGCAAGTACAGTGTACAACAGACTGCAGCTTGTTAGTTCGAAGCATGGGACGACTGCCCAAATGCACACATGGGCAAGTACAAATGTACACGATGTACAGTACAAGTATGTACAAGAAAGTCTTTCTCAGTGTGGAGGGGTACCTTCAAAAGAATTTGAGAGATCTAACCTCGGTGAATGAAGACAGAGCCATATGTTTATATGGTACTCCAAGACCACTAGCGTTGCTGGAATTTCAGCACCAAGACATGCCGTGAGAGAGAGAAGGGTGCCTAAATCGGCCATGGGCAAAACAATTACAATTGCAATTTCTAGAGCAAGCTCTGCATCATGACTACATAATCAAGTGTTGTGATACCGTTGGCAGAGGGGGTTTGCTACTCTCCATTTCCGTATGACGACTTTTCCTTCATAACTCCGTGAAATAGATTGAAAACAAAAGATAGAGGATGTCCCCCTCAAACACAAAGACAAAAAAAGTGGGGGAAAAATAGCATTGGAGCAATTATTCCAACCTTCCCGTTTTCAAGAAAATTACTGCTCTTGAAATCAACCTTGTGAAAGGTCACAGTCGGATGCCACCTATCCTCCAGTCATGTGACGCATTTGGTTGTCTTGGCGATGACCTTTCTCACTTCTGTACTAGGGGGGTTTTTGATATTACTGATGCAGCAATCATATCTTGGGATCATCATCACTCAAATTTTCATTGCATTGACTAGTCTATTAACTGCTGGGAGTCAGCAATACAGTCATTGTCACATATTGTACTCTGCACATCGCAGAAACGTTCATGTGATGAAGCGGAAAATATTTTGCTGCTGTACAGCTTTATCGTCGATAGAATGCATTGAAATTCTCTCAGACTCCAAAAAAGCAGCTCTGTATGTAGATGTTCAGGACAAGCTGATTTTGCTTTAGCACATTTTCCAGACACAGTTTTCATACAAACTGTCTGAAAAGGAATTTCAATCAGACAATTTTATGGACCAGAACCAGTCTTAAAAACAAAACTTTAAAACAAAAAGATGAACTCATACTCTGAAAGCCACAATGAATCCAGTGGCGACTTGAGAATTTAAAGTGTGAATTTTACAACAAGATTATCAGCAAGATGAAACTGAATTTTTTCTGTCCTACAATGCTCATTTCACAGAAATTTGTTTTGCAAGAATTATTCACACTAACTATCAACTTTTAAGAACATACACTAAAATATCATGATGTTCTCAAACATACTGCACAATCATACACAACTGATGTATTTAACATTGTGGCTACAATGCACAATGGTTTCCACTTGAAATATGTTTGTACGGATGTAGGAAGGAAAACGGTCTACACTTGAAATACAAAATGCATGATATAGAGAGCCTTCTGAATAATTGTAGAAAGGTACCTGTACATCATACATGTAACTCCCATTTAACATCTGATGGTAATTGATCCAACAGATCAACCTTTAATTAAATCATGTCCACATAATCTGCAAGTAATGATCACCTTTAATTCGCATCCCAGTTACTGTTGTGTAACAGATTGACTTCCAATGAACTTATGGATACATACTCATTTCTTGCAGCGTCTCATACTTTGCTCATCATTTAATGGTTCTTGTTTCTCATCATTATTTTGTTTTACAACTGTACAACTTCAAGTTGTTTGAAAGCAAATGTAGTCATTTGCACCTCTAGACAAGTGATGTTCATTATCCTGAAGGTTCGTTTATCAAAAAAAAAAAAAAAAAATTGTTATTTAGAAGGTTCTTTCACCCCAAAAATGAAATACAAGGTTTGTCAATCTGAAATCAAAAAGAAGGTGCATATCAATGAACCTTACATTGTTTTTGGATAAATGAATTCGGAATAATGAATCTTTTTCCATTTTCGGATTAACGGGCCTTCACAACAATGAATCTTATTTCTTTTTCGGTTTATAGAACTTTAATTGGAATAACAAACTGTAACCATGTAGACTAAACAGGAATATGTGATGAGATGCATTCGTGTATTCTTCTCTTTATAGTGCAATTCAACTTCTCGGTTGAGGCAGGCAGTTCAGTGTGTCGTATCATATCCAGACTCATCATCTAAAGAGAAGATGGGATGAACACTTGAGGCTGAAAGAAGCTTATTACAAAGGTGTGTTTTTCTAAATATAACAATGCCTCAAGACATATTGGTCAGCTAAAGTCTGATTACAAGAAAGCATGCCCTATGCTTGTAAGAGCTCTTGATAATTTCATGAACAAGAAGAGAAAATAAGAAGCCTTAGGCTACACCTTAATACTTGGCAATATCATTATCAATGCAAGAATGAGTGTTTGTGGGACTATATCCAATAGATTGAGTATACCCATTATGACTGCAATATATTAAAGTAAATTTGACTTTTTTTTTTTAGGGTCACATAACATACAGTCTGAAAAATTTCATTTCCATTCTCTTTTAAATACAATGGTATTTTGAAAATAGGTTTTTTGTGATTTGGGGTGTTATTTTTCATACATTTTTTATTCACTATTCACTCATTTTTTATCTGGGCTTTATTTTTGCTTAAACTTTGAGTCATTGTTTATCTTGGTTGCAGAATTATCAAATGCCTCTTGAGTGTTTAATCTCTAATATGTTGCTGTCTCAAATTGGCATAATTTTGCTATCATTTTCCTGACTTTGGGCAGACTTGATGAATTTAAGCACTTCAATCACATCTTTCTCTGATAATGGACAGACAGCATTGCCAATTTAATGATTACCAATGGAAGCTGATCATTTCTGCAGAAAAAAACACACAAATCATATATCAACAGTACATCATAAGATTTAGCATCATTTCTGCTCAAGTTTAAAGGTGCTTTGATCTTGTTATCACAAAGAGCAGGATATTGGGCAGGTCTTCAAACTGCCGTTTTGCCTTTTCGTTCGAGGTCTATTATACATTTAAAACTACGTTGCAGAGTTTTAAAGGCATCGCTTGTGAGCACAGCCAGGCTCAATGCCATTGATAGATTCTGAATCCACATGAATGCAAATTCTTCCACCAATTTTCACAGAAAACCAGGTATGGACATTCTTTATAGAGTGATGCACGTAGTTGGCTCTGAAATCAACATGCAGAGCGACTCTCTATAGAAACTGAGTTCTTTTGAAGCCGAGGCTCGTGAGCAATTTTGCCTGAAAAATGACCGAAAAAAAAAAAATATGCCAGAAGTCAAAAAATGTTTGAGTTCAATTCACCTCTTCTCCCAATGCCCATATTCAAAGACTTAATTTTGTTTGAAAAAGATATTGGAAATCTGACATAAGAATTCAACTGTACAAGTTAATGCAAAAGGCATTTTCTATGATCAGTTGACAAAGATCTTTGAGGAGATGGCAGAGTATTTACTGCAACTCAAATTCTAACAATTGTGCTTCTTCTTTCCTTCTTTTTTCCCCTTATAAAATGCTGCTTAAATTTCCTGGGCAATGCAGTTTAATACCTACATGTACAATGTCAATAGATAATGCTACAAGCAATGCTGCAATACTCAAGTTACATAATGTAGTCAAAATTGCAACAAATCAGTCTTTGTTTTTGGTTTACACATCACGTTCAAAAGTATTCCATGGAGAATTTACATCATATCTCATCCAAAGTAAAAATTAGTGTAACTTGTTTCCGAATTTTCCTTTAATTCCAATTATTTCCTACAAGTATAAAAATAACCTTTACAACCATAACACACCCTTTGCATTTAATAGCTTTGGGAGAAGTCGAACTTTCAATGTATAAAGGTGGTACAAATCTTATAATGTACACTATTTTCAATGGATAGAAGATAATTCAGATTTCAAATGAGCCTTAACATGCTGCAAATGAATTTATTTTTTGTATCACTACAACTACAAGATGTTGGTTACATTTACATTCGTTTGTTTCTTTCTTTAGACAATAAACAATGTAAAATAAACTAAAAAAGATATATTCTGCAGATTTCACTCCATCCATTTCTTGGATGATATCATTCCATCAAAGATAATGTTCTTGTATAAAAAGCTATTTGACTGTATGTACTGGTGTTGCTAAAAATTTTCCCATACTGACTGCGATAAAATACACTCATGACTAATTCTAAATGAGAGAAGGTGATATCTAGAAAAGGAGAAAGAGTGAGAGAAGAGGAGATAAAAGCCACTTTGCTATTAACTATGACTAAACATTGCATTGTTTTAATGCATTGGTTTGCCGAACAGGTGGCATACTGGGGATGTGTTTGAGAGACAGTATTAGGCCTGAGTGGTTTGGGTTTTTGCCCCCACTCAGCCACAAAATGCATCCATACCAGTCATGTACAGGCATCAGGAGAGAGAGAGAGAGAGAGATGGAAAGACAAGAGGATATGTATACACACAAATGTGTGTGTATGTGTTGTCTATGTGTGTGTGTGTGTGTGTGTGTGTACATGTACATTTTCCTAAAAAGCACAGCAGCCTCAATGCAGATATGAAGCAGCGCATTATATTTTTTTGTGTGTGTTTGTGCATCTGTGTGAGAGAGGGTATTCATTCACAGAATGCTAGGTCTGTCTGCATTACAGTGCCTGTGTGTGTGGTTGTAGTTGTGCATGTGTGTGTGTGTGTGTGTGTGTGTAAAACAGTTTTTTTTTTTTCTATGGATCTTGAATCCACAGGTGGACACGTGGGAACATAGTGAAATTGGGAACATCATACAAACACATTGCTCTTCTGCACAATGCAATTGTTAAGTACGTTGCCTGTTGTGTATGGGTGCGTGCGTGCGTGTGTGTGTGGTTGTTTTTTTTCAGTATACTTATAGCCATGGAGCTACAAGCTCAAACTCTTTCTTGCTGTTCGTATTCCTGCTCCTCGGAAACCAATAAATTGATCATTGTGCATAACACGAAGTCCTTGAAAAATATACGAAAACTTATAAAAGCATCACTTAGTAAAGCAAAAACATGAACACAAATGTATCTACAAGACTGGTCAACAAGGTATATCATTCAGCCATAGAAGAGAAACTTCACAAGTTAATGTCACAATGTAGGAGCAGTGACTTAAGATAATGTCTGTCTTGTGAGCGTATTCTAAATGTTTCTTTTTTCCAACTTATGTCAGTTTACAGCTACATGCTTCTAGTAAATCGATAGAGCCCTCCATTATTACTACAATGCACACCAGTTACAACAAACACGGTAGCAACGAAACTCCAGTTACAACGTAGTACAACATTCAGACAAGAAACCATCTCCGCGAATAGTAACATAATATTATGCTTCATTTTTAGCTGTTCGTTTCAGATTCATCCGGGGAGTGTTAGTTTTCTTGCCTAGAACCCTGGCCAGTTTCGCTACCGCTGTCGCCTTCTGAGCCGTTTCCGTCACTGAGTGTCTATTGGAGAGTGAGAGGAGAATGAATGGAATTACCAAGTATTGTCAGATAGTTATAGATGACTTTTAAAATTTCGTCTGATCCAAATTAGGTATATTCTTCGTGAACTCTTATCATCAAAATTGCTAGTGTTGATTCGCAACTTTTGTGATATTAATCTTTAAAGTTCAGCCAATTTTTCGCCCATGACACTGTCTTCGTACCGTACATTTTATGCAAATATGCGGTGTTCCATGTCGTTGCTCAAAATAACTCACCCTTCACTGTTTACACTGCCTTTAATATCTGAAACTGATGTTAGCAATCTACTTTAGCGCAATGTGAAAGCACCAAAATAAGAAAGCGAATCCCATTTACATTTTGCGCAGGCAGCATTGCACGTCTCGAAAAGTCAATGTTTTCACCAACGACGTCGTCATCGCTTTTGGGTAACCCACGTCATTTCCGAAACTAGAAATTGCCAGAGATGGATGTTTCTAAACCACAATGTTACACAACTGATTAAAATGTTAAATGTCCCTCTTCTATATTCTTAAATGCATCCCTTCCAAATCATACTGAGAATTTACTAGTACTCGGTATTGTGGGAATGGAAAAAAAAATTCTTTAACTGAAGTGTATTATGTCCTTATGTTTATTGTTTTTTTTTCTTCTGAAGTTACTAACATTACGTTGTCAAAAGAAAATGTATACGTCTATGTATTGTAGCAGACTTATTTTAATGAGACGGATATATCTAATGTAAAAGTATAACACGCGACATTGATGTATTTTTACCGTTTTTTCTCCATGTTTTCTCACCTTTACTTTCTCTTGTTTCACTTCACTGATTACCATTACGTTTTTGATATAATATATAAATAATTAATTGTATTGGGTTAAGACTGCAAATCGAACTGAGATTTCTTAAATTATACTGAGTAAAGGAATATTACTCTACTAGGAATATACTATCTGAATCGATTGGGAAACGTAATACTAGTATGCAATTCAAATATATGTGACAATGCACCTCAAAACAAACAAAAAGTCGCCAGACATGAATTTTTAGTTAAGACCATATTCTGAAAGGGCAGACTTTAAGCTTTAAAATGATGTATAACTCAAATCAAATGGACTCTCCTAACCTATTTTAATATTGGAAAGAAAGCACAACCTCAGGAAAAGTGTGAACTGAGAAAAGAGGCTCTGAAGTACAGTGTCTATTCAAGCGCTTAATCTTTACCAAACCGTGCTGGCTGTGTGATGAATGGGACAAAACACAGGAAGTAAACCACCGGAGTAACAACAATGAAGGGATTATTAGATTAAACTGAAATTAAGCATGCCTCATTAACACATTCTGTCCATAATTAATGCCAACTTTCAAAGCAGTAGCTCTATCCTTTCAAAAGTTATTAGAGTTGAAAGTGAAGAGTGTGGACAAGGTTTTTCAGAAATGAAAAAGGGATTCTGAAGACACGCCTAATCACACTATTCTATCAAAAATGTTCGAGATAAACTGCTAAAAAACGCACTTTCCTGCCCGTTTTATGATACCAAATTTTAGCATAATGTAAAAGAAGACCTGCTCTTTCAGAAAATATGAAAAATTCAAGTTCGGCTAGGTTGACCCATTTCCCTTATTTTCAGTCCTCACGCAAAATCAGTGTGTGCGACTTTATGTTCGTTTTGAGGTGCACGGTCACATATAAACTATTCTTCTTTGGCTGAATATCGCTTCACCACGTGTTTGGTAGCGATTTGCAATAATTCACTTATGAGGTCGACCGTATTTCCTCATGTCATAATCGTACACAATGTGACTTAAGTTTGAAACATTTTCGAAGTTGCCTCTAAAGGTGTGTCTTGACATGAAAATCTCAAAGATGCATAAAAAGCCACGGGCCAAATCTTGATACTGTCTTCGTACAATCTGGCGGACAAATAATGTCAAAAATTAAGTTGTGAATAAAAATGGGCGAACCGCATTTATGATCGACAACAATGCAATATAGATCAATTTATTGGACGGGATCTTCAAGACGTTTACTAGTGCAAAACATGATGTCATCATCACAGCATGTCACAGCACAAAGTCTTTACTAAAAAAATTTGGCTATCAAAACTAAAATGCACGATACTGTCTTATACAGAGGTTGCTAGATGAAATGGTTCCAATTAATGTGTGCACTTTTTGAACAGAACATTTGATTTGATTTTTTTTTCTGTTTGTCCAGCTAGGCAATGCTAGTTCTTCATTAATAAGGTATAATAACTGATTAGATGAAAACTCAAAATGTATACCTCTGTGCCTCCTTGATAGTCACTCAACGACTCTCTTAACGGCTTGCCATGGATGGTGATGCATTCCACCTATAGCATGATGACCAATATGATAATTTTATAACTTGTATAATTTACATATGTTGCAAATTCACGTATTGGCTCCAGTATAACGAAGAATCGAGAAATAAACTAAAAATACTCCTATTTCGCGAATAAGAATGAGTTTATTAACTCATTCTTATGGGCGAAATAATGCATTACTAGTTTATTTCTTGATTATTCGTCATACAATTACATACAATATATATATATATATATATAATTATGTAATTGTATATATATATATATATATATATATATATATATATATAAAGAGAGAGAGAAAGAGAGAGAGAGAGAAGAGAGGGAGGGGGAGAGGGGAAGTGAGAGGAGAGAGGAGAGAGAGAAGGAGAGCTTGCGTCCAAAAGGA
>NW_027273419.1:0-20418 GCF_040938485.1 Diadema antillarum | reverse complement strand
ATTCGTGAAATTAAAATGCACGCGAAAGTTCTTGCCTACACAATATGCATTGGACACCAGTGGCAATTCGCAAAATATTTCATGCCGCGAGAAAGGTCATCGGCTCCAATTCGCGAAATTTTCATGCCGTGAATATATCTTGTTTTACAGTATACAAGGAATTCCAGTGCAAATTTTACCTCATGAAAGCATAAGACTTACTTTGCTGTAGACAGTAACATATTGTCACATGCGACTTTTACAGGCTAGGTGGGCAGGCTGAAAAAAAAATACACAGACAAGTTTCTACAATGTGTTTAAAGAGAGGACAACTCCTTGTACACTGTCACATGTATGAACTCTCTACACACCAGGCATTCAATTTATGAGAAATGCTATAGACAAGAGGTCCTCAGCCTTGGGTAAGAATAGATTATTTCATGCCCCACATCATTCTGTGAGTGCGTGACGACTCAGGTTAATTAAAGTTACCGGTGAGATTTTATTTCAAATTTGACTCCCGTGAGCAGGTGGTAACTTTTTTAGTATTGCTGGTATGCATAATAGCTTTTAGCTTGATGGGCATGTGACTTGGTAGGCGGTGCAATGTACTAAATCTATTATTATATCATTCCCCAAAACCCTGTCAGATAATATAATATAGTACTGGTATATTGTTACATCATTCCATAGGACACATGGTCTATTATACAAATAATGCATGCTCTGTCATGCTCTATCCAGGCCCAGTATGTTGGCACACCCATCCAGATCCAGTCTCCTAGCTGGTCGTGAGTATACGCTGAAAAAACAAACAAATAAACAAACAAACAAATAAACAAACAAACAAACAAACAAATAAACCTGTGGAGCTCACAGTGTCTTCTTTTGCTCTGCCTTGTTTTGTCCTCTTAAAGACACCATAGAATTTGTGCTGCATGTATACAATGTATGAAGTTCAACAAGTACTGGGAACTGTATGTGCACTTTCCATGTTTCTTTAGTTGCAACATATTCCTGTTGCTGTGACAATATAAACTATAATGTGTCTGTATCCCTATACAACATGTATTATATATTCACAAGAGCCTCGTGCTGAAGATATTTGATCTTATGTAAAAGGACAATCCCAACCCTCACACTCGTACCATCGATTTTTTTTTGATTTTTTTTTCTGTACACCTATCAGTGCTGGATTACTGCCCAGGTATTTTACAGGATCCCCATTTAGCTTGCACATCTTCACTGTTTGTCCAGAGATAGTCCCAGGCGTGCGATATTTCATGAACTGATAATGCCGACACTTTGAACGCAAATGTTCATCATATCTAAATGAGAACATGTAAATGACTCCAATGATTATGAACTTGAACCATCCCCCCCCCCCCCAAAAAAAAAAAAAAAAAAAAGAAGGAGAGAGACTAAAATGATCCGTAGTTTGGAGTCAAGCTCAGTCATTGAGGATGTTTGAAGCATTTGGAATTTTGAATTCAGGCTATGAATTCAAATTATTGGAAATTGACTGTTGCCATGAAAAGATGACCAGTACATTATTAATCATGAAAGAATTTGAAATACTGTTCTTGTTGGCAATGATATTTTTTCTTTTGTGATCAATTGATTGTGAAGCTTCTTCCTGTAGCAAAATATTTGTCAGTATCATGATACAATGCTTGTCATATATTGCCTACACAGATAAGTATGTGTGGGACTACATGCAAATAATCACACTTGCTGCATCTTCTGAATATGGCTGAAGTTTGAGCTCAGAATTGATTTTAAATAATTATAGATACATGTGTATGATGCTGTCTTAACAGAGAATGAATGAAATGTAAACACTGGCTGATAGTTTTCTTTCGTACCTGTTTTCTGCAGAACTTTCTGAAATCATAATAAGTCAAATCTGACAATTGAAACTCTTGTAAGAATGATTCATAATTGAATAACAATATCTCAAGTTTCAGAAGATGGTAAAGAAATGTGTTTTCTTGCAATTTTTCTCTACAGGAATTCACAAAAGAGGAAAGCAGAATTCTCAGATGAATACAGCGACAAGTGAGTTGTCGCACATAATACCAGAAATTTCTGTGTACCCCATAGCGATGTTTTCATTTCACAGTATTCTACAGTTGTATTGTCTATGGTTGTGGATGAAAAGTCACATGAGGTGTACTTCGAAGTTAGCAGATATAATGAAATATTCTGACAGAGACAGATACTGAATTTTACTTACTGTATCAGACATGATACTGGCTCTGACAGGCTTAAAAAAGAAAAAGAAAAAAAAAAGAAAAGTGAAGACCCATACTGAAACAACGTGAATGCTTAAGAGTTGAATTGAAAATATTTCATGCTTGAAATGTTGCATCATAGCAAAAACCCTGTGATATCACTGTGTGTGTGTTTGTGTGGATTAGCAAATGGTGCATTCGATCATGAACATTTTTTCACAATATTGTTTCGGTGTAGTATCTACCGCAATTTTTACAGCTTTCGTACATCATTCCACTCTTGATGACCCCTCACATGGCATTACAGTCCTTTGCGTTCACTGACATACATTTCATTGTGACTGAACAGTGTCTGCTGCAGATCAAATTATGTCCTGCGGGTATTTGGTGTCCTGTGACAATGTTTATACTCTAGAAAACAGAGAATCAGTACTTGACTATCTTCCTCAGACAATGAACTGGTTCCATTTGCCAAATCTGTCGACAATGGCCTTGAGAATTGCGTGTACGTTCCTGTTGAAATGGTATATCTCAAAGACAGACATTTATGGAAGCGTTGTTCTGCTTTGCAGTATTATGATTTGTTACGTGTATTTTAGCCTTGAAGAATTGCTAATGTGCCCTCAATGTGTAGATCACCTTGTGTATGGTTCAACTTGTCTATGCATATCATTAGTATCACTGTGTGATTGAGAGAGAGAGAAAAGAATGAAATTGTTGGGGTTTTTTTTGCAAGAAATTGCAACTATTTGACTCATAGAAGTACTACAAATCCTAAAGAACCATAGGTGGAAAAAAAAACAAAATAAAACAAAAATGTTGTACTGGATCACAATAAGCCAGTACATAGTTCCAATCTGAGCTTGTGCAGATAAAGGTCATTGCAGACCTTCTCTTGAAATGGAATTGCAACTGAGGTACTCAAAACCTAGATAGGGCTTCATGACAACTGTGTTATAAATGAACCAGGTGCAGATTGGTATTTACAAGTGAATGTGCATTCTTTTCAGTCACATTAACAAAAGCCATTCATGCAGCACTGACATGTAAATTAACACTTCCTGCATGGCTGTTTTCAACTGCTCTTCTTGAAGACTATTCCATGTTTTGCAAAGTCTGTGGTTGGAGAGGTCATTGCAGACTAGTGCTAACTGTGAAGTGGCTTTATATATGATTGACAGTGTCTGTACTGTGGCTCGTCTTTTTCACTTTGCAGTGGCAGTAGCAAGCGGAAGAAGAGGGAAAAGGAGTCGAAGGGGCTACGACACTTCTCTATGAAAGTCTGCGAAAAGGTCCAGAAGAAAGGGGTCACATCGTACAACGAGGTTGCTGACGAGCTCGTCCGGGAGTTCAGCCAACCTGCCCACCAGTTCCTACCTCCCTCGGAGCAGGTGAGCGCAGTGCAGATTGACACTTTATCCACACATGATGCTGCGTGAGGTTACATGGCAGAGATATGTGGTGCCGGCTAAAGCTAACAGTTGACTGGTATTGGACAAGCGGCTTGCTCTGGAGAACCAAATGCTTTAGTTTTTCCCATTGTAGTATGATTGTCTGCCTTGGACCTTGGCCAGGCTTAGTGAAAAGGGAATGCTTTCTTGTGCAAGCCTTCCAAATTTCCCTCTAGACTTTATTCTCAGATGATGGCATTTGGTGTGGGTCAGAATAGTGCCTCAGGTGTTTAGATTGGTCATGATGCTATGCATTTAAGTTATGAAAATCAAAGTATTTATTTGTTAATTTCTCCCTTTTTCTTCAGTCGTAAGAAGACTGTTCAGTTAGCTTGAGATGTAAATGAGAAAGTTTGTTTCAGGATATAAAGTTCAATCCAGCTGTTGGGCAGTGTCTCGTTTGTATTGGCACAGAATGTTATCACTAGAATTTGCAATAAGCCCCTTACCCTTTGAGGCCTTTGTAACAGTATGCTGCATGAAGATGTTGTAACTTATCATCATTCCCATCTTTGCTCTCACTCCATCTCGCTCTCACCTACCAGCATCAGTACGATCAGAAGAACATCAGGCGGCGGGTTTACGACGCCCTCAACGTGCTGATGGCCATGAACATCATCTCCAAGGAGAAGAAGGAGATCCACTGGATCGGCCTGCCCACCAACTCCCGCCAGGAGTGCGACAAGCTGGAGACGGAGAAGAAGGCGCGACTGGAGAGGATACGGCAAAAGAAGTCCCAGCTACAAGAGCTCATCCTCCAGGTAGGTGTTGCCTAGCAACCGCCTCGTCTTTCTTGTCTCTGCCGCCTAGCAACTACCTGTACCTCATCTGTTTTGTCTCTGCCTGTTGGGGCCATAAATCAAACATCTTGACTGTTGTGGCTTGTTGTGATGGAAGCCACCAATGCCATTTGAAAGTTGGCCTTCCTTTGGCCTTTTCCTTTGGCCTTTTCCTTCTACAAGCACTGCAGTGGGACTTGCATACTTGACTTGTTTTGTTTTTCCCCACAAGTTACATCCATAGTTGCTCTTCCCCTTTTGAATGAGTTATAAGAGACTTTAAATTAACTTTACAGGGCCACCAGGTGAAAATGTCATTGTCATTCTAAACAGAAACAGGTGGTCAAACGTCATTGGGAAAGGAGAAAGTGAACTTAAAAATTGCATGTCCTTAAACCATATGGAGGTTATTTGCCATCTAGGACCCCGTTTACAGTGCGAGGCTCGGCCGCGGCTCGGCCCAGCCCCGCTTCAGTGTAAACGCGCAAAAGGCCAAATGGGGGCCAAAATCGGCCTCGCATTTGGCCTCGCTCTGGAGGTGGTCTCGGCCGTGGCCGAGCCGTGACTGAGCCCAGACTTTTCTCAGTGTAAGCGCAAACTGGGCCAAATGGGCGGCCAATTTTAGTCTGGCTTCCAAACCCTCTGCCCGTACTATTTCGCTATTCAGGATATTGACCCCCTCAACGTTGAAAGCTAGTATAGTTTAACGTGATTTTGTCCTGCAAAGGATTTTTCCTTCGGCAAAGGCCTTTGCTTGAACAGCGACTTCGTCGCCACGGAATCCAATTGGCAAAGGGTCTGAAAACCAGACTATACCAATTTATGATTGTTTACAAGCAGAGCGCCACTACGACAAAATATTGAAAGGTTTGAATTAAAAGCGCGGCCGATCCCGGCAGTCTAAACGGACAAAATTGTGGGACTCGGCCCCGCAATTGAGGCTGGGCTCGGCCGCGGCTCGGTCGCGGCCCGGCCCAGCCCCGCACTGTAAACGGGGTCTAGATTCATGCTTCTTAACATTTTATTTCCCTTTTTAAAAAAAAAAAAATCCAAGGCCCATTTTGGCCCCTACAAAGTTATTTTGAGGCCCAATTACATGTGTAGATCAAATACAATTTTTTAAAAATCTTTCTTTTGGGAAGACATTGCCGCCCACCTGCGAGAATTCCGAGGCCCACTGGTGGAGAAGCACTGATCTATATTATGTGTTCTGAGGTTGTTCTTAGGTGTCTGTATGAGTTACTACATGAGGCATTTGGTGTAGGGCAGTGCCCTATATGTTCATCTTCATTCATTCAGCCGGAGAGGACCATTGCACTTGATATATTTGTCTACAATGCCTTGATGACCCCTCCTCCTGTGGCATGCCTTGTTTTCTTTTCTCTTTACCAAAGGGAATGGGGTAAAATTTCATGTTACCATGCATCATCCGATCGAGAATTATCAACAGGCCTCCCGTTTCATGTTTGGTTTTCATATTGCAATATATCCCCTTACAGTGGTCATAGTCCACCGCAATCCCTAGTGATATTTCTGTCTCCTATTTATGGATAATACTTGCTTAAACATTTCTGTAAAGTGATGTGATATGATTTCATCTGAATTTTGCTAGCAGAAATTCCTCCACTCCCCTCAAAAACAAAACCACAACCAGCCACAATTGCAAGACTACACTCTTAAATCAAATCCTCTTTGCTCGTGTTGTAAAAATAACAAAAACAAAACAAATACCAATGCCTGACAATTTTGTGAAGATAAGTAATGTCCGTTCATAATCTATGTTTGCCCGATACCAAAAATCTTGCAAGAGTTTGTTCAAATTTTGCATTTGCAGTTGCATGTACAGACAGAGCTGACAGCAGTGAGACTATGTTTAGCCAGGGAGGGGTCACAGAGACATCTTCAAGACTTCAACACTTTTTTGAATTATTAATATTATTAAAAAAAAAAAAAAAAAAACTTTTCTACAGTGTAGATATCCCAGAAATGAAATGATCACGTTGCGGTCATGCCACTCTGTATCAAATTTTATGTCAATTATATCTCAAGTGCTTTGGTGCGCTGCTTCCTCCTTGAAATCTCAACACACACAAGGTCAGGCATTCATCCTTGGCCAATATTTCATATCTGGTAAAAACCTTGGCACAGTTTCTAGAAAGCACAAATCGAAAAAGAGAAAAAAATGGAGATATGTGAGATTTCCTGTCATAATCATGCACTAAATTATTTTGCACGAGTGTTGTTCCGTTTAGAAAACAAAGTTACTTATGATGACCACAGCCATGTGAGAATTGAAGTATACCCATGTAATGTTTCATGAATGAAAACAAAATAGGGCAATAGCCCTATGTATCTGTATCCATGTTGGTGCCTTGTGTGCATATATTGGTGATATTGATTCATATTTTCCACTTTCCCATAATGGAGGATGTAGGAACATAGAAACTGCAGCCATTTACAACAAATACATCCTGTTGATTGCATGAAAATGTTATATATATTATCTAGTATTTGGAAGAAAATAAAAGTGAATCCATGCTATACACTGCCGGCAGTGCGAGAGTCGGTCCACAACTAGGACTAGCAGTGTTTGTTTATATATAGCCTGTTGTAGTTTTGGGAAGCTCCAGATTTAGAAGACAATGAGGCGAGTTTCCAGGAAAGCGGAAAAGGGCTGCAAGGCCCTAATTGGCTGTGACAACAATGTCGCCTTCTTTCACTTTCACTGTGCCTGTTGGAGTCTTGCCGTCCATTTAACCCTTCAGCTCCCGGAGTCTTCTGGCACTGTTGACGTCTACTGAGTGAATGAAGGATGATCTTTGCACTATTTTGCATGGAGGTGGAGTAACTTGAGAATGTGTATTGTCAAGAATTGATGTGCCTAATGTGGGTGACAGAGAAAAGATGCAAAACATGCCAAAGAGAAATTTGCATTCATATGCACTGGCACTATATGCGCACACGCACACACATGTGCGGCATGCAAAGGCAAGCATGTGCACAAGTTGGGCCGTGTCCCGTGCGGGTAGGACAGGGTTAACCACCCTCCGACTTCCTGGAGATCGGTGTCGTGCAGCGCTGGGTTAGTTTATGATGATGAGCTGTATGGTCTTCAAATGTACCATGTATGCAGACAAAAAGTGTAGCTTTACAGGAAACAAATGTTCACAGCGATGTGAGGCTATGATGTGTGTACCTGAAGTGTATGAAAAACCATGTATTTCCTCCTTCGTGTCCCCCTCCGTCTTCAAGTCCATTTCGTGTATGTTTTGAAACTCTTGAATGTTTGTCTTTCTGCTGCGATGTGTCACTGGAGACATATCATTAGTGTTCAACGAAAGATCCTGGCATCACTTAGCAGATTCCTCCCTCATCTGTTCTGTTCATCATTGTAATACTGCTACCAATAATCTGTCTGCACTCCCCCCCCCTTGTCTTTGTATTCGTCTTCACTATTTAGTTCCTGTCCCTCTTTAAGAAAAATCCTTCTTAATCAATGACATGTATGTTGCTCAGCTTCATGAAGCACAGCTTATTCTGAACCCATCCTGTTTTAATATGGTCTTTGAAGTTCAGGGTTTATGCAGTATTTTATTCTGCCAGACTCATGTAATTCTTTTATATGAAGTGAATGAGAAACCATGTCAAGCTCGCTCAACCGTGTCATCTCATCCACCACCCTCGGAAATTAGACTGCTTTGTTTGCCCCAAGCTGAATAGGAAAGGGAGGGTGGCTGTTGGCACAACATGAATACCAACTGAAAAAACTTGACCGAGCTAATCTCCAGGGATTACACCAGATTACATGGCCCTATGTCCAATTTACTGACCCCTTCCTCATCGATCTCTGACTCTGCAAGGGACAAAGAAAGAGAGAGATCGTAACTAAAGATGATTCAAACAACACAGTAATTGTCTAGTTGAGAACATGATTAAAGGGATGATTAAAGGGACATCCGTAGTGAGAGGTCAGTTGTTGGAGTATTTGATTCACTAGAGGGGTAGGATGGGGCAGCATTCCTCAAAGTCTTGGCCATTACCATAATGAAAGTCTCCTCACCCCCCTCCCAAAAGAAAGAAAACACAACAACTGTTGATAGAGAGATTGAGCTTTTTGTGTGCATCAACCCAGAGATTGAAAGTGAAAGGGCAATGAGACCTTTCCCAATTGTTCAGGTTTTTAAAAATGCCTGGCAGGCTGGCTGGCTTGGTGTGAGAGAGAGTTCAAGAGATAATTTAAATGTCCTTGTGCATGTTAATGACAGTCAATCTTTGCCCAGCATGGAACCTCTGTCATATTGGTATTGGTTGGTGTTGGTTGCAAGGAATGTTGTTATTCAAAGAGTCGCCTCTGCTGTGCGATTGATTAATCACCACACATTCACAAAATTGGCTACATGGTGTAAATTTGGTTTTGGTGTTGTTGCTTTTGTTTGTTTGATGAAACATGACAGGGAAAGAAGTGTTTGTTGCTGTTTTTGCATATTCTCTATTAATTTTGTTTTTATTTAAGTTCAAAAGCAGTACCTTGAGAAAGTATTCAAAATGGATTTGAAGCAGTTTACTATAATATTCATTTCTTCATGTAAGTGGTGTCAATCTTTTATCAATCTCCATTTCTTTTTATTTTATTGGGCTGAAAATATTTGAGCATGGCTTCTTAAGCCATTCTTGTCTATACAAGTGGAGTCCATTGAGCATGTGTGTTAAAACGTGAATGTCAGACACACTGGCAAGTGAACTCTATATTTCCATATTACTGGTATTCAGAGCGGAAATGGGCCTGAGTCATAGTGCACTTCAGTGACAAGTCAAGTGGACTGCTCTTGTGGATTTCTCTGTTTAAGCTCATCGTGTCCAACAGCCGCTGCACTACATGAGGTGTCAGTGGTGTCTGAGACTTGATGGTTGTGAAAGGGGTAATTTGTGGAGCACTTGAGGAAGTTCCTGTACTACATGTCCCATTTGGAGTGCAGCTTTATGTTCCTGCCATGGAGGCACCTGAAGTGCCAGGCAGACACAGGGGAAGAGGCAAGCCCAGCAAGTCTGTGTAGACTGTAAGCTGGTCAACCCTTTACATTGCCAGGCACACAGCTGTTAAACTCGCCATGCTTTTTTTTCCATCAGCATCCAGCTAATTCCTCCAAACTTGACCTAATTGTAAGCTAAACACCCCACTGAGGCATGACAATGTGCCCCAGTCCAACAGAAAGGCCATGGTGACACAGTGAGGATTATGGGATTAGATAATCTCTATTCATTCCCAGCTAGTTTTCAGACATCTATGGTCATATAATTTGGCAAACAACACAGAGTTAAAGGGTAAAGTTTGTTTACATGCACACATTCTGTCTAAATTACCTGGTATGTGAATCTGATCCTCTTCCTCCTGTGTGGAAACTGCTCAGCTGGGACTATTTACATATCATCTGCATATCTTGTTTTTGCATACTATTACTGCATATTCATAAATGTTCGATTTGCACATTTAATGTTACTACACAGGAGCTAAAGATTTATGAATTTATCCAAATGAGGAAGTGGGCAGACTGTAGGAAGTTATTGTCCGTTTCTTTTTCACAATATTTGAGTAAAATTGAAGTTTGCTTGAATCTCAGAGTACCATTGGGTCAAGGTTTAAAGTTATGATTCAAGGTTAGAAATGATCACAGGTGCATTGATTCTTTTTGGTAAAGTTGCAATTAAATGTGATTTGAGAAATGTGACTTTGGAGACAGCCCTTCATACATTTTACAAACCTGCGTGGAGTATATTGGTGGTATCAGTGGAACAGGTTAGCATGTATCCATCGCCTGCCGTGCATATGAAATTAATCCATGCCATGGAATATAGATCAATGCCATTCCAATTATGCCACAATTTGACAGAGTGAAATGAAGTGCAGTGTGTGTGTTTGTGTGTTATCCCTCAATTAGTGACAATCCTCTAACCATTGATTTCCCCTTACACCCAATGCAGCAAATCGCCTTCAAGAACCTCGTGACACGAAACAAGAGGCTAGAAGAGAGCGGGTCCAGCCCTCCGACCACCAATTCAGCGATTCACCTCCCCTACATCATCGTCAATACCAGCAAGAAAACCGTCATCGACTGCAGCATATCGAATGACAAGTGAGTGCTCAATCAGGGCGATTGTTGGTGTGAACGTCACATGCCTGTCCCCTCCCCCAGCTGAGTATGGGTTTACGATATCTTTCCGCGGATGTGTCTTGTATAGATGTGTTTTGTTTGACAGGCACAAAACAATTTGCAGAGTGTACACTCTAGTGGAGTAGTGTGGCTGAAGGCAGGAGTGTAACAAGCCTTGCTGCCAAAAAAAAAAAGGGGAGACAGAAATTGAACAAAAGTCCTTTTAAAAGCAACTTTCAAACAAATTCATTTAATATCATCAAAAAAGTATCTGACAAAACGGTTCATGAAATGCCCCCCAGGATGCATAGCCCTGTGAAGTGGTGCTGCTTCATATCCAGCTGGACCACATTGAAGACTCGCTGGTGCAGCAGAATATGGGCTATCCAGTCATCTTCTCAAATGGAAATCAAACAAACAGACAAACAAACACACAAACTGTCTCTACTGTGAGATGTGCCCCTGGTGTCACGTAGCAGTGCCTTCACTCAGCCTCCTTTCTCTCTCAAACTCAAACTCTCTCTCTCTCTCTCATCAATCCAGGTATGAGTACCTCTTCAACTTCAACGACACGTTCCAGATCCACGATGACATCGAGGTGTTGAAGCGGATGGGAATGGCCTACGGGCTGGAGAAGGGTCAGTGCTCACAGAGCGACCTGGAGAGGGCCAAGACCATGATACCAAAGACTCTGGAGCCGTACCTCCTGGGTAAGACCACCACTCATCCCTGCTAAGAAACCCCCTACCCCACTCCCCCCTCTACCTCCCCCCTCCATATCCTCACCCTTCTTTTTCAATACTGTTTAAGCTGTTATTTTCGAGAGGGTTTAATTTTTGCAAATTTCACGAATCACGGTCAGATCGTGAATTGAACAGCACACAAAATTGTCGCATTGCACTAAGGTAATATGCATTTATGATACCGTTGGTGTCAAAATTCGCGAAAACAACATCTCGCGATAGTGTCTCTGACCTCCTCATTCGCAAAAATATCTGTACACGAAAATAACAGCTTGTATAGTATTCTCTTGTTATGGATCTTTGACAATAGAATGCATTAATTCATCCCTGCCAACAAACTCCTTTTCCCCCTCCATATCCCCACCCCTCTCTTTTAATAATCTCTTGTTATGAATGTTTGGACTAGAATGCAATTAATCATATCTGCTTATACTCATTCTGTCTTCTGTCATTCCGAAAACACTGTTAATGTAAACGAAGTTGCACAGGTTAAAAAAAAAAAGACAGAAAGATTGATACAATAATATACGGTATAGATACACACCTTCACAGATTTATATGATTTGTGAATATGTATCGGACAAGAAATGTTCACTCTGAAAAATTTACAAGCAACATGCTTAAAATGTGGACATACATGACACACAGGCAGACATGCCTAAGTGGCCATCTGTCTATAAAGATCTCACGTCCATGAGACAACTGAGTTTGATTCCCTTTAAAGAATGTAGTGTGATGATAGCTATTAACCTGTCTGTAGTGACCACATGCTAATTAACACACATTTACTGTCTCACATGGCTGGAAACCTTGAATGGTCTTTACATCCAGTGATATTGGAATAGGTGTGAAATATGTGATGTGTATGATGCATATATAGTTTTTATGATTCAGGATAACGTTGATTTGAGATATATTGCAGTAATGAAGGGAATAATATATTGTCATTGAAACTTATCCAAACTTTTGGTAATCTTCTCTGTTCTCACCCCCTGGTGCGTCCCAAGATATGGCCAAGCAGTCACAGAGCAGTGCCACGAGTACCTCCATCATTGCTGGTCCCAGCGGGATCCAAACACAGGGTACATCCAGGCCTCATCTACCGGGCGACCCCCAGCTCTCCCCCCTCGCTGTTCCCCTTTCCAGTGACGCCGAGGTAAGGCTGGCTGACCCGTAGAACCCGCCCCCACACGGTCAAATAAGCCATTCGTAGTTCTACTTTGCACATGAGCAGAAAAAGGTCATTGGTACCAAAACGCATGATGGTTTTTAAATTCACGGAGATAAGCATATGTCATTAATGATTATTCATGCAATCCTTGTACATGATACTTGCCATTACATCCACCTGACAGCAATCCTGGTATTTCGCAATACGAATATAAACATGTTTTAATGTATTCAATACAAAACAAAGAAGTGGATACTTCCCCTGAGGGTTGTTTGACGGACCATGCTGGTCACCTGGTCTCGCTGTGCAAGATCATTTTTTGTTTAACATGAATTCCATAAATTGTTATGCCGGGCAAACTTTCGGTGCGCATCAGTTGCTTTGAATACGAGTGAAGTGCCTAACCGACTAAGAAAATAGGTCATTTGTATTAACGTGCACATGAGCTAATTACGAACTGGCTTATTGCAAGAAACGGTGGTGGTGATGGCAGTGAGCCAGTGTTCTCCAACGACTGGTGGGATACTGGAACAGTGAAAAGTCTGGGATACAGATTAGTTCGTTTGAGGTCAAGAAGCTGATGTTTACGATACTTTCTGTTGTTCTATCACCTTTGATCAAAAGATGGATGCATTAACATTGGTTGATTAAATTCAAATTTATAGTGAATCAACACTCATCTTGTGGTTATGACTCTATAAATACAGCAGAAACAGGATGTCACCTAAAATGTCTGGCAAACATTATAAATTGTCGTCTGTCTGAATACTGTTTGATTTTGTTTTGTTTTGTTTTGTTTTATTTCCCACTCCTTAGTATCACCACATCACTTGTAAAGAGTATTAACCAAAATGGTCTTGCCTCATAGTGAGCCAAAGTACACTGTATGTCTCTCAGGTTACACCGGTCTGTATCAGTTTTCAATTTGAATTAGTTGTGATTCTTCCCTGGTACGTGCAATTTGTGATACCCTTCAAGTATGTGTAGTCTATAACTACATGAACGGGTGGGCAATGTTCTTCTCTGAGATATGTTCACTAACCACTCATAAAAGCACCTTTGTGTATTTTAAATTTTTTTTTTAACATTAAGAGACAATATATATATATATATATATATATAACTCTGCTTTTCACATCTCTTCAAATTAATTTTGATGTCTCTTCGTTCCAAACACAGAATATTAGCATATGTCGGTGATGGGTCATTCAACATCAGCCATTAACTGCAGTTCCTACAGTTTGAAAGCTGCAGAGTGCAAGGAGACATGTTTAGATCTTTAAAAACCTGAACTAGTGAAATCTGAATACTGGAGGAGAACCTCTACTCTTCATATAACATGTGTGATGGAGACATTGACTGATACATTGGACCCGTAAGAAAGGAACTGCAAAGGGTTTCATGTGTTCAGGAAGGGCAGCATTGTACCCATTTCCTCAAAGAGGTATTACTTGTGGCTAGTTGTAGGATGGATTCTGCTTCACCGCTTTCTTGAATTCTACCACATGACCTTTGACCTTGTCTAGCACTCACCAGGATGCGGGAAGAGTAGCTGCTGTTGACCGAGATGCCCTCTACCAGGAGATGGCGGGTCTCGCTGTCGATGTCGTTGTTGCCGGGCGTCTCCAGGAACATCTTGCGGCCGATGAAGCTGCGGACGACGGTCATGCGGTTGGTGGTCAGTGTGCCCGTCTTGTCTGAGCAGATGGCCGTGGCGTTGCCCATGGTCTCGCAGGCGTCGAGATGCCTGACCAAGTTGTTGTCCTTCAACATTTTCTGTTGGGATGGAAGAAATTTAGAAGGTAAGCACCATCACCGTGCTCTAGTCACATACAATGCAAATGACTGCCTGAAATTAAGACGAGCAGTCTTGTTCTAGAAAGGATAACATGTCCACTGTGACACATAAGAAACTGAAATCACTGAGGCAGCAGCTGGACAACACCTAATCAGAGGGCAATATGGTTGCTACTATGGTAAATAAATGTGTCAAAACTTACAATAATTGTGGCTTCTTCTTACACTGGGACCTGGGTCATTATCAGCAGAGTGACATCGAAGGAACTTTTTCAAGGATGTGCAAGCATCCAAATAACATCAAATGTTAGTCAATTGTTTAAAAGAACTCCTCTTCACCCCATCAAACAGCTGCATATATACATATGGGATAGGATGATTACAGAAAATGTTGGCACTGGGGTATTCATTAAAGGACAAGCCCACCTTCATATACATGTGGATTGAGTGAATGCAGCAATATTAGTAGAACACATCAGTGAAAGTTTGGGGAAAATCGGACAATCCGTTTAAAAGTTATGAATTTTAAAAGTAATTGCACAGTCACTGCTGGATGAGAAGACTATTACAATGTATGATGTCACATGCGTACAACGATACAAGGAAAATATAAAGAGAACTTCACAAAATTTTACTTTTTGAAAAAAAGTGCTCATTTCCTCGACTCGTCACTGATGTATGTTAAAGGTAATATTATTTCCCCTTGCCTTCTGAAAGAGGGAAGTCAAGTGTTCTTTTATTATGCGAGAAAATTGAAAATATTTTGAATTTTCTTTATATTTTCTTTATATCGTTGTACACATGTGACATCACAAGCTGTAGTAGTCTTCTCATCCAGTAGTGACTGAGCAGAAACTTCAAAAATTTATAACTTTTAAACGGATTGTCCGATTTTCCTCAAACTCTTGCTGATGTGTTCTATTAATATTGCTGCATTCACTCAATCCACATGTCTATGAAGGTGGACTTGTCCTTTAATCTTCTGTATCAACAAACCCATTTTAACGAACAGCTCCCAATCACGGTTGCTGCATCCCACATGCCACGCCTACCTTGACGGAGTAGGCCAGCGAGATGGTGACGGCAAGAGGCAGACCCTCCGGTACGGCCACCACCAGCACGGTGACGCCGATGATGAAGAAGTCCACAAACTCCTGCAGGTGGCTGTTGGTCCAGTGCTCCTTGTGGATGCCGTACGTCATGATGCAGAAGCGGATGATGAGCACCAGGGTCGTCACCACAGCGACGGTGCAACCTGCGGGCGACAAGATAAACTTTGTCAGAATTTTCTCATCATCCCCATAGTTGCCCTGAAGAAACAGGGCTAATTTTGTAATACACTGTTCCACTATGAAGAATCCACCTCAAATATGTTCTTAGTTTAGAAAAGCACTCTACACTTACAGCATTGATAGCCCAGCAGTCTGACATGAACATCTGGCCTATGGTCAGTTCAAAGTGGTATTACTTTCAGTGGACATTGGTCACCCTAAGACCCACCTGCATAGCCAATCTGGATGGCCAGCTTGGTCAGCTTGCCCTGGAGGACCGACTTGCCCTCCGAGATGCCCTCGTCCCTCTCCGGGATGACCATCTTCTTCTTGTTGCCCTGGTGGGGTGCCTCGCCGGGCATCGTGTCCGGCGTCTCGGTGTCCAGGTTGCCGTCGGCCTTGCCGTCCACTGGAACATTGTTGGCTGCAGGGAGGACAAGGGCAGTGACCGGTCACAATATTTGGATGTGTACTGTGTGTTCATAAAGACTGCGGTCAATCTCAGATAGTTCCCTACACTGACTTGTCATTAATCATCAATGTGGTATCAGTTGTTAGTTGTAACACATAATTAATATACTTAGTGTCTATTCATCAACCTGGAGCCAAGTTTGCTACCAATGGCTTTAAAAATCTGCACACGCACCTTGCACCTCAAAACTGGCGAGCAGGCAAAATTTACACATCACAAATGTTTATCATTTGAACATCAAAATTCATTATGCATGGAACTATGCCAAATAATCGATAGAAAAATTCATGAGTGTATTACGAGCACTGATTAATCATACAAGCGGAACACAGCACAACTCCAGTCATACAATCAATCATGATGCGATCTTGGAAAATTAAGTCATCTGTGTGCGGCTGCTTCAATTACTGTGACCTCTTTTTCACAGATGGCCTCCTTTTCACAGAAGCATGTCATCAAATACATGTATGTTTGAGTGAATGGATGGATGACAGTTTGTAGGGAGACCTGTTCGGAGGTCCTTGAGGGTAAATTACATCATGAAAATGTGACATAGTTCATCATTAAATGCAAGGGCATGATTTAATTTCATCTTGGTAAATAAAGACACTAATCCTGCACATCAAAAGTGCCTTCGATTGCACCTTACACTAAAATTTACTGGGTAATGACCCCCAATTTTCTGTTCTGTTTTGTTTGCGTACAAGCAGGGGAGTTCTTTGCATTACCATGTAGTAATTAGTGAGATTAAATAAATAAAGTCCATCATCACTCCTGAATGATCAAAATGGCAGTTGGCAGGCAAGGCAGCATACATGTACGAGACTCCCTGCATTACATGCACGTGAGCTTGCTCAGTGGACTGCATGCTGTCTGGAGTGCTAAGGAAGGCTACCTCAATACTACACCTACCAACAAACCAACTTTTGTGCATCTCCTATTGTGGTTGCTATAGCAGTGAATTCTGGCATCTACAAACAAAGTTTTCTGGTCTTACCGTCAACAGTCAAGAGCCAAATTCCTGAAATCAACTGGAGCATGCTATGATTTCATGCTGTAATTTCATCAAACACACTTTTTTTTTTTCCAGATACAAAACCCAAAGTTGAAGTTCATCTTCACAGCAACTTGGCTATAAAATAAGACCAACTCTTTAATCAAAACAATGCATGGTATATTTGTATTCAAGTGATCCGAATGTCAAGTAATATTACAGTAGGGATAAAAGTACATTGTAGATGGCTGATTCTGAGTGTGATTATGATACAGTACAGGGTCTGCAATCTGACACTCCTATACTGGACCAACAATGTTATGTGATTTTTTTTCTTTTTTGTCCTAATCAGCGTGGTGAGGTGCTCACTGCTTTGATACACATGGGAACTCTGACAGTTTCATCCATTCATTTATAAATGGAATACAACTGTACAATGATATCAAATATATCTTAACATGGCTTTCAACCACGATGATATTTGAACCACCTGTACTATGCACACACACACTCACAATGTTCCTTGTCATTGGAACCTCATTGGGAGGAATGCCCTCATATATACAAAGTCTTCATGTTCAATGTACAATCAAACCTGTCTACTGCAGCCACCCAAGGGAGACAAAAAAATTGGCTGTTGTAGACAGGTGGCCGCTATGAGTAACATGGCTTTTCTCGGGGGGGGGGGGGGGGGGGGGGAAATTGTGTTTGGTGGTCGCATATGACAGGTGGCCACTAGAGACAGGTTTTACTGTATCTGTGAACAGAAGCACCATAGAATCATGCACCTGGGGTTGTGGAGGGAACAACTGGGTGTAAAGATTGCATCCATTTATCTACATTGTACCAGCATGGGTCTGAAGTCATAAAATCAGCCCTTTATTCAATCAAATCTTTTTACACTAGAATGATAATCTGATGAAAATACATGCACTGAATGAAGTCTCCATGGCAGGTTCTCTCTGCGGCAATATTTCTCGACTTACGACTGCTTTTCAATTCATCCAGGTGTACGTGTATACCGGTGTATCTTCCCTCCATTTTCTCCACGGTTTCCACATTCATCTCAAGTGACAATCACTGCGAGCAAGACTCGCTATACATCAGTGGACACTTTGACGCAAGAAGTCTTTTGGTTTAAGTGACATACCACACCATGAAGATGTTTACCCTTCTGGGAACACTGTTCAATTAATCTTAATCCGAGTGGGTCTAATCCATTCGAGGAGGTAAGTGCTTCAAATGTCATCAAAACATATAGCCTGGTGATGGTTGCACACATCAAAATGTTGAATATCATTTCATCAGTCAGCTTTCAAATCTGGCATCGAAAACAACAAAGATTTGAGTCCTTTGTCATTATCTGTGAGTGCTTTAAGAATCTTTGAAATGCCATGAAGATACAACCAAGTTCCCATAATATATACTTCACGCAAGCATTTTGCTGTGATCATGAGTAACATATCTAAGAATTTTCATCAAATCTGAGGTAACATTATGCAGTACCTGGTAAAAATTGTATTAGTGAACCCATACAAAATTTGGAACTGAAACTACAGCCTCAATGACATCAATAGTGCACAATAGTCTCCAGAGGGCAGTGTTAGAGTCTGACTCATGCACAAGCCGTCAGCCCACAATTCAGCCTTAAAATTCCACAAAACTGCGCCACAAATGGGACACAAGCTTTGTGGCAAAACAACACCAAGCTAAAACTGCTGTATCGTTTCTCTCACAGCCACATATTGAATCAGATGCCAGGCTTCAGTTGATATGTGTTATTTTTGCAATTTCATTCATTCCTTCCTCTTTTTTGGGGGGGTTAGAATATTGGAATATGTATTAATATCTCTGGTTTTCTCGTCATGCACATGCAGTTTCTTTTGAACTCTGTGGAAGACAAAGACAAAATCATCCTTGTCTTGTTCCACTCACTGCAAAGGGTGTGTGTGTGGGGGGGGGGGGGGGGGGGGAGTCTGGGGACCAGGAGGAATAGAATTTTGTTTCCAGTAACCTCCACAGAGGAGGCATAAACTGGAAATTAAAGGACAAGTCCACCTTCATAGACATGTGGGTTGAGTGAATGCAGCAATATTAGTAGAACACATCAGTGAAAGTTTGAGGAAAATCGGACAATCCGTTCAAAAGTTATGAATTTTCGAAGTTTCTGCTCAGTCACAGCTGGATGAAAAGACTACTTTAGCTTGTGATGTCACGTGAGTACAACAATATAAAGAAAGAATAAAGAAAAATCAACATTTTTCCATTTTTCTTGCATAACAAAAGAACACTCGACTTCTCTCTTTCAGAAGGCAGGGGGAATAATATTACCCTTAATATACGTCAGTAACAAGTCGAAGAAGTGTGCACTTTAATAAAAAAGTAAAGTTTTGTGAAATTCTCTTTTTATTTTCCTTATATCGTTGTACGCATGTGACATCGATGTAGGAGTCTTCTCATCCAGCAGTGACTGCACAAAAACTTCAAAAATTCGTAACTTTTGAACGGATTGTCTGATTTTCCTCAAACTCTCACTGATGTGTTCTACTAATATTGCTGCATTCACTCAACCCACATGTCTATGAAGGTGAACTTGTCCTTTAATGATCAGTGGAAAACCCTGTAATACACCAAAAGTCTCAGCTCACTTTCATGATGCAGGTTAGGAGAAAAAAAGTTCACAGCAAATCTTATGACTGGAATACGCATTCTATGAAAATCGGCAAAGTTTCTCTTAACTTGCTAACATCCTATCGCAAGTCTTCTGTATGCACACTGCCAACTGCATCTCAAATATTGTCTCTAACACAGCAATGTTGTTGGGAGCAAACATGCTTTTGTTTTTATTTTATTTAATTTTTTTTAGAAATCCACACCATGACATCTTACGCTCGGGAGTTGGCGGAAAGAAGGCATCGTCATCGGCATCGGACGATGCTACAAGACAAATTGAGATCAGAACGATTCCATGACAATCGTTGGAAACATGAAGTACTTTGCAGCAGCCTTGAACATGGGGATAATAAGATTAGATGATGTGCTGCCCACAGAGGGCTCCCTTGCTATTTTGAGAAACTCTGTCTGTAATTGAGAACTCATGTGCTCTTGGTCGATAAATAATTCTAATTAATTATTAAACTGCTCATTTGTAAGATTGGATAATATGCTGCCAAAAGAGGGATCCCTTGATAATTCATGACTTAAGATGCCTTAGCCCTATTGTGTAATGGTAAATGCAGCTTCTCTTTTCCTCTTTTTTTTCTTTACAATTCAGAGTACCTGTAGCTGAAAGAGAAAAAAAAACAACCATAATGCTCAAAATTGATTGGTTGTTGACAGCCTGATGCCATGGTAACAACAACCATTATTGTACATTTC
>NW_027273418.1:0-8127 GCF_040938485.1 Diadema antillarum | reverse complement strand
ACATGAGGGAGTTAAAGAGAGAGAGAGAAAAAAAATGACACGAATGGTGTCAATCCATTGATTGTGTAAGGTGTTATTAATTTGTAGAGTACAGGTATGCTTCCGTGTAAACTTAGTAAAAAAAAATAGGTCCGTAGGCCTACAGGTTGTTCGAATGCAAATCATAAAGTTTCGTAAATGTCTTTGATATCACGTACAGTTGTAGATTTAACGTCTGCTCAAGAGACCGTTAGTACATATAGATAGATATCATTTCAGTGGCGGATCTACGGGGGTGGGGTTAGGTTTAACAACATCCTCCTTTTGTTTTCTTTGTTTTGTAATAGGGTTTAGGGGGTGTAATCCCCCATGGGTTTTTTATTTTTGGTTTTTTGCTTGTCATGTGCCATCGGCATTTGGTCAACCCCAACCGTTAACATTCGTTGATATATTAATTAAAAGATGTACATTAAAATCCGTCGGATGATAGTATTACTTTATAAGGGTTGATAAACGTTTAGACAAAACACGAAGACTTTTTCAGTATTATGACCAGTTTATTGCTAAAGTTTGATCAAAACTACAACAATATATTTGTGTATAATTATGATACTACTACTATAGCACATCATATCCGTACTTTGATGGAGTCAGTAACTCATCCTATAGACCTATAACCGAATCGTTTTATGTTTTGCAGGATACGAAATGTCACGTTTCCTGCTTTCTGAACGCATTACGCAAAATTACAACTTGACCTATAAGAAGAAAGAAGGCGACACCATGCGGCCGTAATATCAACAAAGAGTCTACCGAAGCGAGTTTGTTACAGACATCTTCAAAAGAAAAACTGTTGTTTACACAAAAAGTGAACATGAATTGATCTGGAGTAACTCGTGAAACCGGTACATTATATAATCTCCCCCTGAACGGCGTGTGTAGTCTGATGATGAATGATGACTGCTGTAATCGAATGGGCTTTTGTGAAATTCAACAACGCAAACAGAGCCCGCTTCGGGAATCTCACTACAAGACAATCATTGATTTGCCGGTATCGATCCTGGAACTCGTGCAGATAAGAAAGAACGTCGACTAGTGGACCAGGCACAATCAGAGAGAATGCGGCCAGACAAGGCTGCGGTTAGTGCTGTGAAGGTCACGTACGTATTTGTTAGCTCTAGGACCTGTTGATTCGAGAGGGGTCAGAAATTTTGATTACAGGGACACCACAAATCTCCCCAAGAGTTTTCCTCGAGAATCGTAGCCCGACGGAGAGTCCATTTTGTCCAGATTATTTAATTGTTACAGTTACATGTATGATATTTGTAATCCCAGGTCGAAAAACCAGTAGAAACCAGTAAAAACCAGTAAGCATTTTTAACTGGTCTTTACTGGTTTTAACTGGTCTTAACTGGTTTCAACTGGTACCAGTTGAAATCAGAAGGCAACTCCAAATTTCCAGTAACAAAATAAACAATTCTAACTGAAACCAGTTGATACCAGTTGAAGATGTACTGGTACCAGTTGACACCAGTTTAATCATACTGGTACCAGTTGAATTCTTACTGGTACCAGTTTATACCAGTCGAAGTTGCACTGTTTACCAGTTGAAACTAGTACAAGTCTATTGATACCAGTTTATACCAGTTGAAGTTGCACTGCTTACCAGCTGAAACCAGTATAAGTCTACTGGTACCAGTTGAAGTCTTACTGGTACCAGTTTATACCAGTTGAAGTTGCACTGCTTACCAGTTGAAACCAGTACAAGTCTACTGGTACTGAATGAGGTCTTACTGGTATCAGTATATACCAGTCGAAGTTGCACTGCTTACCAGTTGAAACCAGTACAAGTCTACTGGTACCAGTTGAAGTCTTATGGTACCAGTTTTATACCAGTTGAAGTTGCACTGCTTACCAGTTGAAACCAGTACAAGTCTACTGATACCAGTTGATACCAGTTCATGTCTCATTGTGTACCAGTTGACACAAGCTGAAGTCTACTTTTTGAATTCGATTAGTTCATCAATCAAAACTGAATTAAAGGGTTAACAAAACTTAGTTAAAACATTCAATTAAAAAGTAAACAAAACACAATAAAACAAAACATTTAACATGATTGAACTTGGACTCTTAATGATTTCAACTAAATGAAACTGGAACCAATTAAGATCAGTTGACACTTTAACTGACAGACTGTATTTTGACCAGTTTGTGTGTGTTTGTGTGTGTGTGTGCGTGTGTGTGTCGGTTTGTGCGCAAATTAGTTGACACAATTTGATACCCATGTAACTGACTAGACTTGCTTGCAACTTCATTCCAGTTTAAAACCCATGCACTAACTAAACCATTGAAATTTTAATACCAGTTGATACAGGTGGTTTCTATTGGTTTCTACTGGTTCGTTTGCTCGTGAATATTCATAAGCTATTCAAATTCTCTTCGTGAAAATGACAAAATATTGTTAAATCTAATTTTTTATGATTTAAATAAACTCAGAAATGTCTGAAATGCATTAGAAATTTATCTAATATTATTGCCGTGATATTCACAATTTCAACTTTTACCTCTGATGAGGTATTTTCATATTTTTATAATAAAAGTTTAATCTGCTTGGTAACCATGTCTTAAATCATTACAACTATATAGCCCTATATAAATGAATGAAATATCCCTGGTACTAACTAGGTCTTACTAAATAGGTCTAGGATGTAGGCTAAGCCTAAATGTAGTTGTAGGTATAGGCTTTAAGACTAGCTGTAGGATTATGTTAGGTTAGATATTAACAATGTCTTGACATACACGAAACACTCATACATCAAATAATTCAACACAAAATTAATTTTGTCAACTGGATCCCAGTTGATTCCAGTTGGACAAATACCAGTTGAAACCAGTTGAATGAATACCAGTTGATACCAGTTGATTTCTAGTCACTCATTCCAATTTCCATATTGAAACCAGTTGCCTTAACTGGAATCAACTGGTACCAGTACCAGTTGCCAACTGGTTTTTCGACCTGGGATATTCACACAATGAACACGATCATTCAAAAGAAGTTAGTCTGACCACTCTGACATGATTATTGCACCAGAATTATGCACGAATGCGGAACACGACATCGCATGGATATAGGAAGGTGCATAACTTGAGAATTTGTTTTGCTTTGTCTCACTTTCACAGCTTCGCTCCATGATTTCAGATAAGAATCAATCATACTTCAGAATAGATGATCAAAGACTGATTTGAGCTCCAGCCAAGACGAAAGATGTTTCTTGGATACTCTGATCTCTGGATAACGAGTGAATATTGATAAACCTTGTACCTTGGCTTATATATACCCCCCCCCAAAAAAAAAAAAAACAAAAAAAAACAGCAACAACAACAAACAAAAACAAAACAAAACAAAACAAAACAAACAAAAAAAGCTTGTGAGAAAAATGGTCGGCTTCTATAAATGTCAAAATTTGTATTGGGTGAATTAAAGGACAGGATCATCTTCATATACATATGAATTGAGAAAATCGGCAATATTAATACAGTGGAAACTCAATATAAAGAGATCTGATGTAACAAAATAATTTCTACGATCTCAATGAATCTATTCGAAAAATCGGACAATCCGTTCAAAAGTTATCCATTTTTGAAGTTTCAGTGCTACCATTACTGGGGAAAAACTACTAACTACAGTTTGTGAGGTCACGTGTATAGAACAATTATATGAATATATAAAGGAAAATCAACATGTTTTCATTTTCACGCAAAGTAAGAGAGCAGAAGGCAGGGCGAGTAATGTTACCCTCAACAATGCTTAACATACAGTTACTAGCGTAATATACGTCAGTGAAAAGTTGAAGAAATGACTGTACTTTTTTTTCAAACAATGAAATTTTGTGAAAGTCTCTTTATATTTTTCTTATATCGTTCTACGCATGTGCCATCAAAAGCTATGGTAGTCTTCTCATCCAGGAGAGATTGCGCAGAAATTTTAAGAATAACTTTTGAACTGATTGTCGTGTTTTCCTCAAAATTTCACTGACGGTGACTGATGTGTTCTACGAGTATTGCCGCATTCATTCAATACACATGTATAAATTGTGAATGTAATCTTGTTCTTTAACGGCGAGATAATTAATCATCAAAAGTTGAACACCAATTTATCCAATTGACGATATAAAACTCTTACTTATTCGAAAGATTTGTTGTTGTAGTTGTTGCATAAGTCATGAATCGAATATTATGGCGAGTATGGTTGTAGTTTTGTCCTTTGGGGCCATTTTACTTTTTTTAAAGGAAATTCGAGGAAACTCGGTTACGTCGAGGAAGGAATTTTCGTAGAATCAAGAATATTCTCAAAATATCGGGAATGTAGTTAGGACGATGAGCGTCCGAGGAGCGCGATGTCATTTAACTTTCAAACGAAAAGCCGAGCATTTCGTCATTTTCGTCTGGCTGACCTTATTCATGATTACGTTTTTCTTTTACTATAAGAGCATGATGACGGCACCAATAACGCCAACACTGAAGGAACAATGGCGATGGCAATATTCAAACAGTAGTGACTGTTGACATTGATAATAATCATAGTGGTAATCAGATTAATGCTATTGATACCAATGGTTCCCACGCGAGTACTATTCCGATCACTATCATTTTCATCACCGATATCTCACTGCTGATACAAATATCATTCTTTTGTGGAAATAACAATAGCAATAATCAACGTGGTCGTAGTTATGGAGATTGTTTTCTAAGTTGGAGAAGTATGCAGTAGTGATTATCGAAATACATTTCTGTAATTTTTTTTAGAGATGAACATTATAAAGAAAAAGATATAAGCACAAGAAGGAAAAGAAGAACGAAGAAAAGGAAATGAGAGAAGAACCACAATCGTTATCTGCAGCGTTGCCATGGTGACGAGTGTTACTACTTGTTCTCACTCAGTAGTCCTTGTGAGGTCACTCACCTGTTCCTGGGTCAAGATGTGTGTCCCGAGGCGGACCTTGGCGAAGGATCCTTCACCCATCACATCCCCCAGGACATATCCACCGACTTTCTTCCGCAGCACCGTGTTATCAGACTTCGATCTCCGCCGCTTTCCATCTCCTTGACCCCTCCCTCCCAATCTCCCTCCTCCTCCTCCTCCTCCTCCACCACCACCACCACCAACAGCACCAAAAGAACCAACAAACAACCAAATAGAACAAAAGAAAACAACATAAAAAACAAAACACAGGACTGATAAATTGACAATGAAATCTGCTCAAGCCCAGTCTTGGCAATTTGCTTGTAGACGCCATGTTGTGACTAGAATCCTCACCGGTTTCAGTCCTCCAGAAGAGAGAGCTGATCTCCATGCCTCCATAAAGTCACCGGGAAACTTGTCCTTCTGGAATGTACCAATAGTGCTGCCCTGTGAGACCACGTTAAAAAAAAAAAGAGACTGGTAAATACATATCCAGGCATCTGCATATGCCAATTAACTTTGGTGTATCCTCAGAGTGCTAACTCCGACAATTTACTTGCCTTTCAAATGGGTAAACTCTGTATTGTTCAACAACAATGTTTTCCACCTATAATTTCATTTTCCCATCTGTAATTTCAATTAATGCATTGCTTCTGCTAGCCTTACTCACACATGAATATCAATACTAAATCCATCCTCCTCGATGCCCATCCATTCCCTACGAGATGCTAATATTCCTGAAGACTCTGTACAGAACTATGCCCAGATGTCTAGAGGTTGAGTATTAACGTTAATCCAATCTTTCTAGCCAACATTACTCCAAAAAATTCTAAATGAAGTTGAAAAAACAAAAAACCTTACTTCCTCTAAGATTGCCATTACGACATCTACATGTAAATGAGTGAACTACCTTTACCATGGTAACTATTTTTCTTTTGCTTAATTTACAGTGCACTCCCGTTACAACGAACACAGTTATAACGAAATTTCGTTATAACGAAGTAAAACTTCTGGTCCCAAAATTATCGCCATTAAAGTCTAAGTTACAAAATTCGCTTGTAACGAACACGGTTACAATGAAATTCTTGTTATAACAAAGTCTTTTCCGAGCACCACTGACAAAGAAAAACAAAAGAAATGTGCTGCGTTATAACGAAATGCGGATCGCTTTCGAAAATACGTAGCGGAACAAGGCATTTACAGCGTCTCTGTATGGGCGAACGCGTCACATCACTGTGTGTTCGCTTGGTGTGTCATGCACAAATTCCGAGGGGAACTTGCATTATTGTAATACAATAATCTGAAATTGATTAACTACCGGTATTTGTTTTATTGTTCACATAGCTTTCCAGTGTATGACGAGTATTCAACAAACAGAATATCTATATGCGTAGCTTCCTTGTTTTCGTTATATATTGTATTTGTTCGGTTATAACGAAATTTCGTTATAACGAAAGAAAACTGCCGGTCCCGAGCATTTCGTTATCACGGGAGTGCACTGTACTTTCCTTTAAAATCCCAGTCTAGCTATGTCTACATATTGCCCAGCATGACCTCTGCCTAACCTCTCTACTGCCCTTGATGGCCGCCACCAGCTTGTCAAAGTTGGCCTTGTTGGAGTCACCCTTCTCCCGGACGAGAAGCGTGATGGCAGGCACGCCATTCTGATTCTCCTTCTCCTGATTGGACGAGACCTGGCGCAGGAACTCAACCTTCTTCTTGCTGGCCAGGAAGTAGATGTGTTCTTGGCACAGTACCATGACGGTGTCGGTGAGCTCGTAGCCAAACAGCCATGTCTGTTTGAGCGATAGAATAAAGACATCATAATTAAAAATTGAACAAGCATTTCCTTGACTCTCTTCCTCCAAACTTTATGTTTTCTTTTCCTATAAAATTCTTGTTTGTCTTTTTTTTTGGGGGGGGGGTTGGGGTGAGAGTGTCAAAGAAAAAATCAAGCAGCTAAATAAAATTTCATTCACAAGCATTATAAAAAAACATTATATCAAAGAATTTAGAACTGCAAATGGGCATTCCATTTTATAATCTCACCATATATTTACATAAACTCATGTGTTCTCTTGCTCTTTCTGCATGATTCACTGAATCCACAAACTAGTATGTTTGGTGTATTAAAATTCCACTCTAAATACAGTGAAAAATGGAAACCCACCTGAAGAGCGGTAGACTTGGCATAAACAACATCCTCGTCAACTCCCACAGCTGTCACTATGGCATCAGTCGACTTCAGCTTGCTGTTCTCTGCTGGAGACTGCATAGCAGAAAATTCATACATAACAAGAATTCACCTTACACCATATCTTATTAAGAAAATAATAAAGAGCTTTTGATATAACATGATTGTATATAATACAATAAATATAATATAATATAATATAATATAATATAATACAATATAACAGAATATAATACAACACAGAATATAACATATCATATATTATGCAATATCATATTTTTAAAGGACAAGTTCACCTTCCTAGACATGTGGGTTGAGTAAATGCAGCAATATTTACAGCAGAACACATCAGTGAGAGTTTGAGGAAAATCTGACACTCCATTCAAAAGTTATGAATTTTTGAAGTTTCTGCTCAGTCATGGCTGGATGAGAAGACTACTCTATAGCTTGTGATGTCACATGTGTACAACAATATAAAGAGAGAATAAAGAAAATTCAACATACACTTTGTATTTTCATTTTTCTTGCATAACAAAAGAACACTTGACTTCTCTCTTTCAGAAGGTAGGAAGAATAATATTGCCCTCAAGAAACATCAGGAACAAGTCAAAGAAATGGGCACTTTATTCAAAAAGTAAAGTTTTGTGAAATTCTCTTTTTATTTTCATTATATTGTTGTACGCATGTGACATCATGCACTGTAGTAGTCTTCTCATCCAGCAGTGACTGCGCGGATACTTAAAAAATTCATAACTTTTGAATGGATTGTCAGATTTCCCCCAAACTTTAACAGATGTGTTCTACTAATACATTTTTATTGTTGCATTCACTCAATCCACATGTATATGAGGGTGGACTTGTCCTTTAGTTAAAAATACAATATGCTATGTTTACTGTAATATATGCAGGACATGAATAATCATGGGTTCAATGAGATATTACTCTAGATATACAATGTAAGCCCACTTCATGGACAGATAAGAAGTCTTGG
>NW_027273417.1:0-21377 GCF_040938485.1 Diadema antillarum | reverse complement strand
GTCAGAAGTAGGATTTTAAAAGTAATGCGGGAATAGGCAGGTAACCAATGGAGTGAGCGGTGAATAGTAGATGGCCATGTGTCCTACAGGGTGACTAATTTAGTGGCTGAATTTTGGCTACGTTGGATAGGGGATATGTGAGAAAGAGGGAGGCCGGCAAGAAGGGAGTTGCAGTAGTCCAGATAAGAGGAGACGATGGCATGGACGAGTCGCTGAGCTGATGAGTGATCAAGCAGACGCCTGATCCAGATCTTCCCTATTCTGTAGATAACCCAAGATGAAGATTTACAGATGTTTGTGATATGGTGTTTGAGAGTTAATCCTAACTAGGCCGGGCTATTTAGGTAGTTGATAGAGCCGGGGGGGGGGGGGGGGCTCCCAGGCCCCCCCCCCCCCCCTCCAGATCTCGGCCGTCGACCGCGCGATCGCGACGAAAATTGGCACACACATTGCCTATGATGTAATCTAAAATACCATGAAGGTAATTTTTCAAAAAATCATCATTTATGCTAAATTATGCTAATTTATGCATGATAATGCATAAAATCAGACTAATTGGTATAAATCACAAAATAAAGCTCAAAACAGGCACATTTTTTGTTTAAATATTCTTTTTAGTGTCCTTAGCAAATGTAATTAAAAAAATTGTGATATCAGAAAAATTCTTAAGTATTTTATTGTTTTTTGAATTTCTTATGTATTTCTTTGTTTGTTCGACTTTATGTTTTTCATTGTTTATTCGATGAAATTTGTCCGCGACATCGCTCCGAACAAGAAAATATGTTATTCATTGATTTTAATCAATAAAACACCAAAATAATCATACTTTTATGAAATTTGCCAGTAAGCACAGTTTGCATTGAAATAGTACACGAATTAACGTTTTTGAGCAATTTTGGGTCTGACATGCATGTACATATTTATGCGTAACTTTGGAACCGCGCGCCCGGGCGTCGCAAATTTGGTGTCAAAAGATGAGGAAGACTCGAAAGAAAAAAGTCATGAAACGTCGCGGCGATAGCTTTTTGCGATTGCGATACATCGCGCGGAACGTCGAGGGGGGGGGGGGGGGGGCCTTCGGAGCCCCCCCCCCCCCCGGCCTAGTTAGGGTTAAGTGTTTGTCCAAAGTAAAGCCAAAGTGAAGTGAAATACGTCTGAGTATTCCCGCTATTGCAATGTGCTGATACGGGAAGAATGGATTTCACCAGACGTCCTACCGGAGTATATACAGCAAAACAAATACGAATGACGGGTTTCGACCATGCTATTCGTCGAGAATGAATTGACAAATAAATCACTGTAGTGTGACATGTGCGAGTTGAACTTCTTCTTCCATGACGCTTCCTATTATCCTCTTTTAAGGGGGACGTTATCAAAACACACAACCTATTTTGCCCCTATTTGTCTAATTCGGCTTTGAGTTTCCCTATTGTATTTTTCATGGTTCCACGATATATCAATGACCTACCTCCTGTACTCCCTTGAAATCCTTGTAGAGACACACCTCAAACGGACAGTCGTCGTGATGCTTTTGAATCTCTCTCGGAAAGTAAACTTCGCAAAGCATTTTAAGGTGGCTCACAAATGATCTCTCACTAAACACGATTGTCGGCCATCCGCCGGCTAGTTGAGTCAGGAACACATCGAAGTGGTTCCTACGTGCAACGCATGAGTGAGATGATGTCTTCTGGCTTGCCATCAGTCCTTAAGATATCGGAGTGAAATTTAAAAAAAAAAATGATTATCAGATAATACTTCTACTTTGAATTATGACAATATAATAATAAAGAAATGATTATAAGAATTTAAATGTATTTCATTGTTAGCAGCCTCAGAAATTGTATCACTATATTTTACGAGAGATATTCCTTGCCGTAGTCCTAGGTCCTCTACCCGTCTGTGACCGCAATAAAATGACAACGAAACCCATAACTTCCAGATGGTTCCATATCTGGGGATATAACCTAGACCCTTAAAAAAAAAAATCCGCAGTCCCAGAGCTGTACTGCCAAGTTCCCTCTAACTATAGAGACAGATGTGACACCTCTTCCTATATATGTGTAAATACCATCGAACATACAAGAAAAGAGCCTGATGCCTTAGATAGTTCCATGCTACGTCAGGGAAGTAGGCTATAAGATTACGAGTGTCTTTTGCAAAGTGTCCACCTTTTGACAGAAACAGTTTCATTAGAGCTATTTTGTATAATTACATTGCTTGTCAGCGGACCTTCTCTGTCTGTAAAGGGCAATTCAATTGCCTTGCGTAGATTTACACATACATTGTTTTGCGTGATTTTTTTTTTAAAAATTAGGATAACTAACGTATCCCTATCTATGTCAAGGGCGAGAAGATTACAGTAACTTTTTTTTTGTTGGTCTTAATTGACCGTTATTCTATTTCACTGGGATCTTAGCATTTATCTGATTTGTGTGATTGCTGTGCTAATTTTCCTCTCAATTTTCAAAACTTTGTGATGGTATGAATAAATATATTTTCAGGATGGTATACAAATAGACATCTGTATAGTCCGTAAAATACAATTCCAAGACAAAATCGAAGTCAGCGGAAAGGGTGTAAAATATCAAAATCATTCAAGAGTCATTACCACTGCCATCACTCAAGTAAAGGGTTGTATCGACTTTGGAGGGGTCAGTCAGGACTGCACAGTGAGGGATCGTGAGGTGGACAGGTTTCAGAAATTTCAGCCCGGCTGGAGAGCACTTGAAGCCGCAGCTAACGATCATGTCGTCCTTTTGTAGTTTGAGGCTGTCTGCTTTCTCTGCGAGGAGGGTGAGTGTTATGACCTCACTAGCGCCCTCTGCCAGAGCTCCGGGAGGGATAGAGAGTGAGAAGCCAAAAGTTTCGTTCCAAAGTTCGCCTCCATTGTGATCGATTCTCTTTTCAACGCATATTGGATCCTCTGCTGCTGGTAAACGAAATGAGATTTATATCAAACTATACTGATCCGAATCGATTCCATTTCAATTGGAGGTGAATGCTTCTGACGTCAGGGAAAATATGGCAATTCAGAAAATTGTAAATTTCTGATTGTAAATGTAATTGTTTTGAAAGCCAAACGAACAGTGTTGAAAATACGTCTGTTAATAAAAGGTTGAATAAAGTTTTCCTTTACTGTTACATATTATCATATACAACTACACATCATACTTTTAAGGAAAAATAATGATGCCAAAGGTCAAAATGACTTTCATAACTAATGAGGTGAAATGTTCTATTCAACATGCCTTTTCATCTCCTATCAGGTGCAAAGCATTCATTTGATGTTAATGTGTCTATGATAGTATGATTCCTATATTATCCGGTGCTATGTTTTGTTTGAACAAAAAAAAAGATGAAAATAAATGAACTGATTTGAATCGATTCGAAATAAAGTGAAGTGGATGTTTAACAACAGTCACGTCGAAGTAATAATACAATTAAACCAGAAGCAACCACCTCGATAAAAGTGTGGCCATTAATGGCCCAATACATCTCAGGTAGCACTCTAATTCGAAAAGATGGATTAGAATAATGCTGTGATTGAAAAATAATAATACATTACAACCCTCTAAGCCCATGACAAATGTATTTCTTTCATCCAAAATTGAGTTGTTTTGCCAGTCTTCACTTACATTTAATGTGAACTCATAATGTTACATGTATTTCACTTAAAATCAGAAGAGAAATACAATGTATGGAAGCCCATTACATTGTATTAGTTGGATTGTGCATAGGGCTGGTTTTTCTTACCAATTTTTGGCTCAGGTCCGTAGGGCATGAGGGATTTCTTGGCGGCACGCACACTACCCCAGGGGCCTATTTCAAAATCAGAAACAAACATGTGTAAGGCTTATTAGTTGGCTTGTCATTTGGATCACTTTCGACAGAGAAGAATCATCTAATCTAAGAAGTATTGTGAGAACACTCCTTCCTCCAGGAGAGTAAGCTTGTTAGGTCATTGACAAAGTCCTGCCAGTCAAGGTTAAAGTTCACTTTACTCTGGCGACAAAAGAACTTGGGAAAACAGAGAGAAACAGCTATTCAGATGTAACTTTATCTAGGGAGGGTAGACAAATTTGTGTCTTTATTTTGCAGTTTGTAATGATAATGAATCTTTATACATATATATATACATATATATATATATTTCGTATGTGTGTGGGGCTGTATATTCTACGCTTCAACGCAAGTTCGTTAGACATTACCAAGATTAGGATTTCTATAAGAGCGATTTAATTATTTAATTTCCTGATTATGATATGGACTAAGACATATTGAACTAAAATACGATGGATCTAGAAATTCGGAAATATACTTTGTGTATAGGGAGGAATATTACTGTAAAGATTTTCTCCAATTGAAGAAAAATGGCCCAATACATCTCAGGTAGCACTCTAATTCGAAAAGATGGATTAGAATAATGCTGTGATTGAAAAATAATAATACATTACAACCCTCTAAGCCCATGACAAATGTATTTCTTTCATCCAAAATTGAGTTGTTTTGCCAGTCTTCACTTACATTTAATGTGAACTCATAATGTTACATGTATTTCACTTAAAATCAGAAGAGAAATACAATGTATGGAAGCCCATTACATTGTATTAGTTGGATTGTGCATAGGGCTGGTTTTTCTTACCAATTTTTGGCTCAGGTCCGTAGGGCATGAGGGATTTCTTGGCGGCACGCACACTACCCCAGGGGCCTATTTCAAAATCAGAAACAAACATGTGTAAGGCTTATTAGTTGGCTTGTCATTTGGATCACTTTCGACAGAGAAGAATCATCTAATCTAAGAAGTATTGTGAGAACACTCCTTCCTCCAGGAGAGTAAGCTTGTTAGGTCATTGACAAATTCCTGCCAGTCAAGGTTAAAGTTCACTTTACTCTGGCGACAAAAGAACTTGGGAAAACAGAGAGAAACAGCTATTCAGATGTAACTTTATCTAGGGAGGGTAGACAAATTTGTGTCTTTATTTTGCAGTTTGTAATGATAATGAATCTTTATACATATATATATATATATATATATATATATATATATATATATATATTTCGTATGTGTGTGGGGCTGTATATTCTACGCTTCAACGCAAGTTCGTTAGACATTACCAAGATTAGGATTTCTATAAGAGCGATTTAATTATTTAATTTCCTGATTATGATATGGACTAAGACATATTGAACTAAAATACGATGGATCTAGAAATTCGGAAATATACTTTGTGTATAGGGAGGAATATTACTGTAAAGATTTTCTCCAATTGAAGAAAAATGGCCCAATACATCTCAGGTAGCACTCTAATTCGAAAAGATGGATTAGAATAATGCTGTGATTGAAAAATAATAATACATTACAACCCTCTAAGCCCATGACAAATGTATTTCTTTCATCCAAAATTGAGTTGTTTTGCCAGTCTTCACTTACATTTAATGTGAACTCATAATGTTACATGTATTTCACTTAAAATCAGAAGAGAAATACAATGTATGGAAGCCCATTACATTGTATTAGTTGGATTGTGCATAGGGCTGGTTTTTCTTACCAATTTTTGGCTCAGGTCCGTAGGGCATGAGGGATTTCTTGGCGGCACGCACACTACCCCAGGGGCCTATTTCAAAATCAGAAACAAATACGTGTAAGGCTTATTAGTTGGCTTGTCATTTGGATCACTTTCGACAGAGAAGAATCATCTAATCTAAGAAGTATTGTGAGAACACTCCTTCCTCCAGGAGAGTAAGCTTGTTAGGTCATTGACAAAGTCCTGCCAGTCAAGGTTAAAGTTCACTTTACTCTGGCGACAAAAGAACTTGGGAAAACAGAGAGAAACAGCTATTCAGATGTAACTTTATCTAGGGAGGGTAGACAAATTTGTGTCTTTATTTTGCAGTTTGTAATGATAATGAATCTTTATACATATATATATATATATATATATATATATATATATATATACATATATATATATATATATATATATATATATATATATATATATATATTTCGTATGTGTGTGGGGCTGTATATTCTACGCTTCAACGCAAGTTCGTTAGACATTACCAAGATTAGGATTTCTATAAGAGCGATTTAATTTGTACACACCATTGATATTTCTAACTCGGAAACATCTTCTACCTAATAAATCAATTTCAAAAGACTGCTGCTATCACATATCGGTCAGAATTTATTTTGTAACTTTGAATATTGAGAATCAACCTCGCAACACACACACACACACACACACACACACACACATCGTTGAGGCGAAAGGTTAACATACTAAACCTGATTAAAAAAAATACACAAAATTTTGAAACTTCTTTAATTCCGGTCAAGTTATATTTCCATAAGGATAGACAAGTTTGCTTAAGTCTGCTTAAAATAAATCATCTATCAAAACAGTGAGAGACATAATGTCTAATATGTTTCATAATTATTAGTAAATATTGGCAGATAATCACTAAGTCAAAAGGTCACATTCAGCTATAATCTAAAACTTTGTTCTGGACTGCTGCCTCTATATTCCTTCACTGCCCTTAGTCGAGATGGAAAGCTGTTTATCAGTAGCTTCTTCTAGACCTTCCCTGGAAATATGGACCATTCGTCCTGACAGATCATCTACAGCTTAGTCTCATGTTTGAATTTTTCTTCCGCACATGGTACTTTAGGCTTTTTTCACATATTCTGCATAATGTTCAGTGTATCAATTTCTTCTCCTGTACACTTATATTAGGTTTGATGCATTAAAAAAAAAGAAATATTCTTGAACGCTTCCATGCTGAAAGAAACTATTCTGATCCAGAGTTAGGTTCTAAGTTGAGCTTTCGTTTTGTCGTGTAAGTCCCACGTTACCATCTCTTTATTCATGGTGCCAGTAAACTTATCCAGTGAGCCGGTAGTAGTCTACATACAGCAAAGCAGTCCTATAGATATATCACGATGCTGGTACCAGAAATTTGAACAAGTTTTATGGCAGCATGAACAAAATGATGACTACCCGAGATACTCTGCAAAGCTCAGCCTGGAACCGAAGTATGGTCCGGGATTAAGTTTTCCAGCATGACAATGGCCTAGAAAATTCATCAAACGAGTACAAAGGTGAAAATGGATGAACAGTGTGAAATAAAGATACAGTGAACCTTATAGAGAATGCTAGGCCTAAACTGAAGAAGAATGTTCGGGCAAGAAATAAAAAAAAAAATGACTGAACTCTAGATGATCTGGCAGGGAAAATATATTAGACTTCCAGTGCAAGAAACTGATTAGAGCTGCCAATCGCCAGGTGGGGCAGAGAACGAAAATTGGAGCAGTTTTAGGGTGGACGCATGTAAATTTAAAACGTATCTAATTCATGTTATTATGAACAATACCTGCGTCACTCATTTTCTTCTTTGATCAGTGTTGATCGTGCATGAAGTACATTAAGCAACCATACAACGTGTCTGCTTTCAAGAAAATAATACAACTTAGTTGATAGAAGTAAGAGAAATGTGAAAAGTTGTATGGGGATAATTGTTTCCCTTTCAGGAAAAAAGGCGGTTTATAATTTGAAAAATGTCTGAATAACCACTTTTGGAAGCAAGTTCTTCATATGAATTCATGAAAGCAAATCCATGAGTTATCTAAGCGGGATTTCCGAACCTCTTTCGTATAAGGACTTCTTGATGTCACCCGCTGACATTTCAGGGTCAGAAGGCAGCGTTTCACTCATGTCAACTTCGTTTGTAGCCGCAATACAACAAGAAGACAAGAAACTGGAACCTGAACTCCGCGTCTGATGACATTTCACATCGATCTTAATAATTATATTCCTAGGTAGCTTTTTCACCCTCATGTAAATCGTAGATTCCACTTATGAAGGGGAGAGACGCGATGGAAGTGCATTATCTCACTTTCCTCTTTACTCCCCCCCCCCCCCCCCCTCCACCGAACAGATTGGAAACTTGTTTGTGGCACACAAGTCTACGGTGATCTCTGTGGTCAGCTCCATGTACACTGCTTCGACCATTGTCAGTGTGAAAACTCTTCACACTGTTACTTTCGAACGTTTTAACATTGTGAACACATAATTATTGTGAATCGTCAATTCACAGTATGAAACATAACATTACAATGTGAACTCTTTTGAAAAGCCACCACACAGTGTGAAATTATCTTCACGCTGTTTAATTCGAGCGGTTTCACGTAATCAACTATATGTGAACGCACTGTTAACACATTGTGGGACACTGTGTTCTTTCTAGCAGGGATAGCTGCTTTTATCGATTTATTCACTAATGTCATGTGTGTGTTTCTTTTTGTTGTTTTTTTCCACGTCTTTCATTTCACTTCAAGATCAGCACCTTTTGATTTCAATATCAGCATGTTTTTTATATTGATGATAGCATGTCAATCATTTTTCAAAATGCACATTCTAAGCTTAATCAAATGTAAGAACATGAAAAACAAACCTACTTATATCAAATATTGAAAAGCTGCGGAAACAATAAATAATCATAACAATGACATTTATTTCCGTATACATAGAACTGACCATGTAAATCATGAATAAACTGATAAAGACTTACCGTATATACAATGTACATTCTGTTGTTTGTTTATCTGAAGGTTTCCTTAAGGATAATGGGTTTTATTTCAATCACTTACCCCCCCCCCCCCCATGTACTTTAATTCACACGTTATACGTGTATTATTGTATAATCATAATGCACTCAAATTATCAATATTGTTTTGAACAAAATCCAGTACAATCTAGGACGATGCAAAAATAGATCCATTTGTGGATAATCAAGCAAAACCACTTATGAAATGTTTCGTTTACGAAGAAAATACGCCTCTCTGAATACAGGAATCCTTTCAGACATTTTGTAAGGAACAAACAAAATTATTTTTTTTCTCTTTAAACCTATTCGTATGATAATTATAACACAAATCAATTATAACACAAATGCTCTTCCCAATATTTTTAATTCAATGTTTCCACGAAATCAATCTTTTCATGATTATCCTACTAGGAGGTCTAACGAGTTTCACTTACCCCTTTTGAGAACCTTATTAGCTCAGAACACATTTATATACATCGGCCCTAAATTTTGGAATTCATTAGGTCCTGAAATAAAAAATTCTTCATCGTTATACATTTTTAAGCGTAATTTGAAATCTTTTTTGTTAAATTCTAGCTGAGATATTTATTTTCATTACCTATACAGGTTACAGCAAACATGAGGGTCATCATCGGTTATTTAATTCATTATTACGCAGTGAAAAACGGCATTACTAGGCAATGAAATACGGCATGTTATTTGCATAATTTCTACACAGCTGCGTGCAGTCACCAGCTGTTCGAAGCACCTCATCAATTCTCTCTTCCGTTTCTCTTGTTCAGCATGTAGGCATTCTCTATCTTTCCTCTCCCCCCTCTCCCCCCCCCCCTTCTCTCTCATTTCTCTCTCTCTCTCTCTTTCTTCCTTTCCCTTTCTTCCACTAATTTTGTTTTTGTCCCATTCCGTTCGATTGTATCTCCTTAGTTTAGTTATGCCATGTTGTTGTGTGTAATGTATTTGTAATTGTATGTGAAGTACTGTATTTTTGGAAGAAATTCTTGAGTGGTCCACAATCTACAAGCACTGCTTTTTAGTGGACCTCTCAGTTCTCTTTTTTTCTCCTCAAAATATAACTTTGTATTTTCCCGTATGTATACATGATTCATCTCTATTAGTTTGTTGTATATCGTTAATCCTTCGCACTTTGTACTGTATACATGCTTATGATGGATTTTCTGATTTACCTCGTGTTATGTTTTGTTGGAAAGAAAATGAGAATGAAATAGATGAATTGAATTGAATTGAATTGAATAATGTGGTTAAAATGAAATGTAAACAGATAAGTCAGTATTGAATACAACCATAGGCTCCTTGATACCATTATGAAGTAAGACAAAATAGTGAATAATATTCATGGTAGATGATCTGATAGTTGATTTAATTATCATATCGAATATATTAAGATAAGATATAATATAAAATTTATATCATGTCAATAGAGTTTATAGTATAATGTATGATATAATACGGTGTACATTGTATGTAACATATACACTTTATACTCTGATAAAGCGTGTAAATGAAACATCGATCATTCCTTTTGTTCAAGATTTTTAACCACCAAGCATGTTTCCAACAGTACACTGCCTTCTTATATAGGTTTTCCCATTCATTTTCAAACTTTTTTCATTCAATTTCACAAGTTTTTACTTCAATTTCGTCTCGGGATGTCGGGAATAGGCCAATCTTACTTTCAAATTCGTCTTTCGTCTTTTATTTTCAAATAAAGTCCATTCAATTTAGTCATTTGGCATACATTTTCGTCATTTACAGTTCAAATTCGTCAGTCTCACTCGCAGCACTCGGAACAGCAGGATCGATTTCGTCTTTTGTCAATCATTTTCGTTAAATTTTCATTCATATTCGTCTCATATCTCTATCCGGTGTGATTTCCCAGTCATTCGTGTATTTGGTTTTTTTTTTTTTCTGTAACCGTTCACATTTTACATTCAGGAATTAACGTACACACAAGTGTCCCCCCCCCCCCCACACACACACACACAGAACCACATATACAAACAGACACAAAAGCAATCCGAGTACCGTCTCGCATACGAAAACACTGACAAACGATTTCTAGCAAACATGATTAAAGACAAATTTTTAAGCATAGAATTGTAGCCTGTTTAATGTCAAAAAATGGATAATAAGATTATGATTGATGCTTTCCAGAGTAAAGTTTGCTTCGTGCATTATGATGCGAAAACCTGAAAATTAAGAGGTAAAGTTTCAAAAGGTGACACTGACATACTGTCCTGGGTTATTTTGGTTGGCAGCCATGTTTTTCGTGTGTATTGTCTAATACACACTAAGCAAATGGTTGTGGAATAATGTGTAACGATATAATTTACGAAAGAAAGAAAAAATATGTCGGCTTAACGTTTGTTCACCCTCAAAATAAAGAATTGACAACATCTGGCTAATTTGAATGAAAAATTTATGAAATTGTGTGAACAAAAACGAATTTGATCTTCACATTCTGCGATCCGTCAGCGGGAGGGATGAATTTGAATGACAATTGACGATTTTGAATGCTATGTCTTCGAAAATGTTTGACGAAAAACGAATTACAATGACAATTGACGAAATTGAAGTTAGGGTTTGCGTTCCATGCGCTTCTCGGGACGAAATTGAATAATAACTCTTTGAAATTGAATGACAAAAGTGCGAAAATGGATTGGAAAACCTATATTCTTCATGTATATATATATTTCTTTCTTCAATTCTCTGCAGATTCTCTACGAGAATGGAACCTCCATTGCGACATTCTTCTTTCTCCTGGCGGGATCCATCGTCATTCTGCAAATAAACACGGCCATCTTTCTTCCACGTAAGCACATCCCCTGGCCTCTCCCGGAAAACTATCGGCTCGTCTCGTACCACTGTCAGCGACACGTCACAGCTCCCGTGCGACCGGATGTTGTTGTCGTAAAGACGGCAGCGACGAATGTCTACAGCAATGATGGCTACATTGAAGCGGAAGCAGGGGAGCTGGGCACCAAAGCAGGAAACTCTGCCGGTTAGTACATAATGCCAGTAAATGTAACGAAAGCTTTCATTAAAGGACAATTTCACCTTATATCCAAGCTAGATATGATAGTAAAGGTTTAATCAAGCGAGTAGGACTGTGAACCTTTTAAAATCAGTTTGACCAAAAGCTGTGAATGTAATGGTGTAATGAATTCTGGACAGTGAATAACGATGAACATAATTTGGTCTGAACAAAACAATGTTAGCCATATTAACATCTGCCTTGTTACGGTCAAAATTGTGACATTACAATTCTTATTATTTATAATCTGATAAGAAAAACGTACTTCCATGGTTTTTTTTTATGTTTTTCACATTCATTTCAAGGAAGGATATTGAAGATTTGAGTACTGGTCTGTGGTCATTTTGAGAGGGGATGATGTCAGCATCGCATCTAAATAATTGAATAGATATGCGAAATGTTAAATTTCTATAACTTCACTATTATTCATGCTTTTATGAAACTAATTCTTTAACCGATAACGCGGCAAATCTTCACAAGGACGCATAACAACGAACAGCTCACACAATGCTGTGTGTTCTATTTAGGCATATCATTGGTGATGAGCGAGGTTATCGCAACTAATATCGCATAAGCAGAATCAAAAGTAATTTCTATCGTGAACATTTTGTTATTTTAGGAAGTCGAAAAGGTTGTGTCCAGGGATATTATTCCATCATCAGTTTCAAGCATGCGACTATGGTAAAAAACCGCTCTTCTCCAGTTTTACAATGCTTTACAACTGTTTGGTAATAAATTACGTGGTAATAAACACACATCAATTGCGAAACAAGTCCAAGGAGAATATCCGTACTTTGACTGCAAACATAATTGAGGAGAAAGGTGATGCAGAGGGCAAGATTATCAATTTGGAGCTTTATCGGAGTCCGTCGGAATACCCTGTTTGTGCTAACCGCGTTGCTGCCTACAGGAAATTCATTTTGGTAGAGAAGCCTTGGGACCATGCGTAATATCAGTTACGGCCCACCATACCCATGATCGATCGAACCGACTGCAGCAATTATATTTGAGGCATTTTCAGTAGTACATCACCTTGGTTCATGAAACAACAGGCGATGGTTGAGGAAATGAACTCCTATATAACCGCCTAGAATTCGGGGAAGTATAACAACCCATGATTAATGTACACACAATAAATTCAATGAAATAAAATTGGTATCAAATATGCTTTGTCGAACTAATTCCCTTATGTAACCAACTCACTTGATTTCCGTTAGGTCCGGCAGACTGTGAGAAGCGCCCTAGTCTTGCCACCAGCCGGCGACAGCAAATGAGGCGAGCGAGCAGAGTGGTTGAGGATCGAAAGAGACTGGAGTACCCGTCGGTTGTGGCGTGTGTTCTCTCAGCGCCTTTCTTTATGATTCTCGTTTATCAGTGCGTACTCGAGCTCAATGTGAAGTTCATGTACGGCTCACTCAACTTCATACTGACCCGACTGGCTGGAGGTGACCAGAGCATAGGTAAATAAAACAGAAGTTCGCTCGATGGGTCAATGTAAATTGTAATGATATATTACAATATTATTAACGATATCTTCTGTTATATATAGTTATTATTATATACATGTACTTATTTATATCAAGATATTGCTGGAATAGTTGATGGATGATTGCCAAATGCGCGACCATTACATTGAGTAAAGAACTACACTTTGCTGTTTTGCTGTAATTGAAGATTTGTTGTTGTTGTTTCTTCTTCTTTTTTTTGGGGGGGGGGGGAAACACAATTGATCAATTTCTGAATTCCTTGATACTTCATGTGACTTTCGCTCACTTCTCATACAAGCCTCTTCTAAAGCTGTTCATTTATTTATTGTAAAACTCTTTCCTCTGTCTTTCTCCTCACTCACTCTCTTCCGCTAACACACAAAAACAAACACACACACACACACACACAAACACACACACACAGACACACACACACACAAACACACACACAAACACACACACAAACACACGCACACACACACGCACACACACACGCACACTACCTCTAGACACGGGATCAAAACACATTAAACTATGAGGTTGTTTTGACAATAAACCTACACCGATTTCGTACTCTCTAAAAAAAAATCGAGTGAAAATATTCACTCTCTAAAAGAGTGAATACAAAAAAGAGTGAATTTAGAGTGAAATTGGAGTGAATTTTGAGTGAAAATTTTCATTTTCACTCGTTTTAGAGTGACCTCAGGGATCACTCCAAAATCTTCGAGTGATCCCTAGTATGAGGTCACTCCAAAATGAGTGAAAATGAACATTTTCACTCAAAATTCACTCCAATTTCACTCTAAATTCACTCTTTTTTGTATTCACTCTTTTAAGAGTGAATATTTTCACTCGATTTTTTTGGAGAGTAATGTTTAACAAAAACTATATACATACCATAATTTCACTTTTCTCTTTCTCCACATCTAACCCTGATAGTGAGCTGGTACACGGACATGTTCTCCTTCTCGCAGTTTCTCGTACTATTCGTGGGTCCCGCCGTTGGCCTGATCATCGATCGGAACAAGCTGCAGATATCGTGCCGGAAGGCTGGTAAGTTGAATCACAACTGTTTCATACTCTGAAAGGGCGCCCCTATCAAAAGATTTTAGAAAACCGACGAGCACGTAAACCCGAATGATTAAAGACAAGAGAGAGAAGCAAAATAACACTGACTACGGGCAGCTGATTTATTTATTTGTTTATCTATTTATTTATTTATTCATTTATTATCTCTTTTTAAAGAGAGAGAGAGAGAGGAGACAGGGGTGGGGCAAGGGTCAACGTAGAAACCCCCTCCGGTCACTGCATTACCAGATAGAAGAGCGAACAAATAAACAAGCACACACACACACACACACACACACACGGGCACCGCCTGTAGCACCCCTGTTTTGGATCTTTATTTTCTTACTGGTAGAGATAACACATCTGTAGGCCTATACATTCACTAGCGTCATTGCTTTTGTTTAATAATTTGGCATGACTTTTTCCCCTATACCCCGATACAATACTCAGTGGATAAAGTAATAATCACTATTCATACTGCCCAACTTAGCTCCCTTTTCATCATTCACATTGCAAATAAATTGAAACCTCCAACGAGTGCAGTCTATTAATGTGATAGCCTAGCAAAAAAAAAAAAAAAACAGTATTAAAGCACAGTAGTTGTTGCTATGGACGTCTTAAAAGCTCATCTAAATTTGAGTTTGTGGAATTGTGTTCAAAAAATTGGTCCATTTCGGGAAAAAAAAAGAAGGAAGATGATTATGTTTTATTTTCTGCTATGTTCTTTCTTGAACATCCTTCAAAATTTTGACCTGCGTGTACGTGTAAAGGCGACAAACCCCAGAGAACCAGAGGCCCGTATGCGGACGTAAAGGACACCTGCCTTAGCCTAGCCCTGGGTTCACTCTCGTCCATCGGTTGCTCGGCCTGTCTGCTCATTCCAAGCCTTCCGCTCCAGTACCTCACCTTCGTCTTCATCGTCTTGCTTCGTTCGCTGCTCTTCTCCAGTGGCTCGGCTGCTGTGTTCTCCGTGTAAGTATGCCTTCAATTTCAAATAGATATAGACTCTCTGAAACCCAGTGTGTGATGGAACGAAGAGCAGCGAATATCAAAACTTGGTTTTCTCAAATACTAAAATTTTAACCCCGATTTTTGCCGACAGGTTTATGAGCTGCCTATTTGAAAGCTAGCAGTAACATTTATGAAAAAAACAAAACAAAACATGGCTTTGATTATGTGTCTAAGTGAAACTTTCGGGCGTAATTGACACAAAAAACACACACAAAAAAACTGTTTTGCACGATACTCTGGCAAATCATTTCTGAGTCTCGTATAGCCAAACATAAATAAAGATTTAGCTATACCTTCGAAATTAAGAGTTGATTAGATTTGGTTCCATCGTTATCGCCAGCCTGCATGTATACAGCGTTTGTGACATAATATCATCAAAATTGTGGACCTAGATGTATGTTTCTCAGGCTCAACTTGGTCTTTTCTCAAGAATACACTATGAAGTGTATAGTGTATGCCGTATAAACAAACAAAAGTGTGAGAACAAAACAAAACAAGGCAAGTCGCCCGAACTTAGATACAAACGCAGCTAATTGACGTCTGAGATTGTTTTGTATCTCCTCGCCAGATTTCCGATGGAACACTTCGCCAGTGTCTACGGCGCCATACGCACCACGAGCGGCCTTGTCGGTCTCCTGCAGTTCCCAATCTTTATCATTATACAGCACCATCTTGACGACGACCCGTTCTACGTAAGTCGTTGTCTCCTACAACAATTAAATAGTGTCATAACGCGGTCCCCAAGATACATAAAATCTCCATTAATACAGTTATGTTGAACCTCGTTTTAAAGAGATCGGATATAACAAAGCCTTTAATACGAAAGTGATTTAGTGGGTACGCACTCTTTATAATATGTCTTTGTTTTCTATACCCCGATGATATGAGAAACCTGATGATTACGATATAATTCTTCAATATTTCCCAAATATTTCTCCCTTTTCTTGTACTAAACTTTGTATCTTTTCCTGAATGCCTCTATTTTGCAGGTCGCGATCGGGTTTATTGCCGCGAGTGCCTTGACTCTCCTTCTCCCAATTTCACTTTTCCTCATGGCAAGGAAGAAATCCAAGAGAATCGATAGACCGATCACGCCGATAACTTGAGGCCCACCAGTTTACACGATGACCGCTTTACTTGTCGGATATTTCTCAGAATAACGATTACACAAGAGCTAGATATTTCGATTATTTCATTGCCACAAGTGCAATATATTGTACTTGTGCCGGTCGGTATCATGCGCACTTGTTTATGTGTGTATAGTTTTGGAGTTTGTGTGTGCTTATGAGTGTATGTTTGTGCTTGACAAATGTTATTGTTTGACATTTGTGTAGAGATTAAATCTCTAAGTTCTGTTCAGCTTCAAATTTGTTTCTTGTTTGTAACTGATGTTGTATATATGTCACACATTATTGTTGTGCAGTGGAGCCTTGGTATAAAGAGATATGATATAACGAAGACACTTTACACCATAACTCTTCTCTTTGGTGCCAGTGACATAAGCTATTAATACAACACAATAACTTACAAAGTTAACAGATTTCATGGTTCTTTAGATGCACGATTTTAAAGCGAGTCTCCGACTGGAGGTACGTACATACACTGTATATTATTTATTTCATGATGATCATTTATTTTGTATGCCACTTTTATTTAAAGCAAAATTTTGTTTATTTGGAAGAACTGTATTTCATTTCGAAGTCTTTTTCTTTGAAGTGGGTGTTCACTGGTGTTGCTTGCATTTACCAACTATCATTGTGTCTGTACACTCATTACTAAACCTTATCATAATCCAAGGTGTTTTTACAAGAATCCTTGAAATGGTAAACTTATACATATTTGTAATAAACAGATTAACTGACATACTAGAAACATTGTTATTCTTGTACTTTACGCTTCAAAGTCATGGGATATCAGAATATCGTTAATTTTTTATATTGACAACAGTCATTTTATGCAAGAAATGAAGAAGATGCAATGTCAATGAAAGCAAAATCAATACAAGTCGGTACTAAACACAAGTTTACAAAAAAAATGATCACAATCACTTTATTCGTTCTTATTCACACTAAACAGCGATTAGAAATGTTTTCACGTGCACAAAAAGTCATGCTAGAACTATTCCAACAGCTCTTTATACGTTCGACACATTTGCGATTCTCAAACCACCTTGGTCTAAATTTAAACCATGTCATGTGTAACATCGAAGAACTGATTTTGACTGTTATCTATTCTCAAGGAATGACATTACGTAACCTGCTGACGGAGACGTTAAATCTGGGCACATTTTGAAAACATGATGAAACATTGTGTAAGTCTATTTATTATCATTCATATTATTACACTCGCACTGATAACGTTTCTTTTCATAACATTAACATTTACACACACATGGAGATTGGATCAAATCGTCCAGTTCATGTGGATAAAAAAGTTTTGCAGTTAGCCATGAGGAGCGTAATGACGAATAAAAATGCGCACAATTCCCATGATTTCTCTGTGTTTCTCTAATGATTTGTCAAAAAGTACAACCAGAATGACTTATGTCATTTTATCAGCAGCAGAGGTGCACATAGTTATAATGTAGTTGCATTTGCTTTCCCCTTCAAAAACCTATGTGTCTATCTATAGGCGTGGATTATTATGGTAGACTCCATGGCTTACCGCTATTTTATGCACACAGTTATTTGAAGTATAAATTACAAATTTCAGTGTTGAACAAAATATACACTTCTTCAAAGACTTTGGACAAAAAGAAAACAATAGTAAATATATTTACAGCGCTTAAGCTTGAAGGACTTCTTCCAATGATAATTCAAGGCGCGACCTCACAAATTATTGTTGGTGAAACATTAAATGAGACTGGACAAATTGTGCATGAGCATTTAAAGGTTTACAACTTTTGGAAGTAATAGATGGAGGTGACACTTTGATAAAACATTTAGTGATGTGATGTATATATATATATATATATATATATAATCAAATAAATGTTTTATGTTATAGATGTAGCAGAGAATTTGATAAAACATTTGAGTGATTGTGTATATATCACAAAGACTGTTTATAAATATCGTAATATAATTCAATCTATACCATTCATTTCACCTTATCTCTAAGAAATACTCCACACAACAGTATCTATTGATTTCGAGACATTCTTCTGCTACGTAAAGAAAATATTAAGGGACTATTTATTGATAACCTGAAAGTGTATTCTAAGAAGATTGATGTGAAATGGTCATTTCATGGATACGTTACAATGACAATACCATTACTCATAATAATAATAATCATTATTATGATGCCACGATACTGCATGATCTGTAGTGGCTATGCCGCTTGATCAAAAAGAGAATATGAAAAAAGAATGAATCGATTGTCCAAACAAGCTCAAACAAGTACTGATATAATCACGTTAAAGTCGCACATAACACGCACAATATCCAACAAATTCAAGAAATATGTCGGAAGACCACAAGTAAAGTATGAAAAGCAATGACAATCGGCACTGTTTCTGCTTCCACTAATGCGATCGAAGAACATGACAGTTATGAGCCATGTGTTTACAATGATTTTCCAGTCATTCGTTCGTTTCACCAAATAAACATAAATCGAAGGTCTTGAGCAACTCCACACTGATAAAAACGGATCCGTCAACTCAAGAAATAGTGACATAACTATTTAATTTCATCGCAAAGTTTAGTATGATGATATGCAACAATGTGAAATGCACATGAATGTTGTTCCACGTTTTTTATCTTAAGGCTCAAAACACGTCATGTCCAGAACCTTCGAAAGACATTGTACCACTTATTATCCTTTTTGCAGCTGTGATTGTACAGTCGACAATAATTCACAAAAACACTTCGCACACAAACACGCTAGTAATCACGTGACGTGAATCGTGTTTAATCACTACTAGGACTCCATTCACACTCATGAGGTGGAACACTCTAATGCGCTCTTGTTCCCTTGTATCTCGTAGTCGGTGTTCCTATGGTTTCTTGTTGCCCAAACACTCACATTTCTCCCTGTTCGTGGGGACTTGCTGCTATGACAACATTTTATCGCCTCACTAGTTTCAGACCACACTCGTGACTCTGCAGCAAAAAGGAACAGCGTTTCAGTCGTGTTCATCAAGATTGGTCCAGCAGAGTTCGTCATTATTATCGTGAGTGTGAAAGAAGACACATGACTAACAGGTATCGACGTTAATGAAACAGTTTTCCTATACAAGCGAAAAACGTTGATAGAAGCAGCAAGTGTATCGACATTGACGCGCGTATAGTAGCTCCACTGTCAGTCGTGTATACGTACGGTGACGTCACCCTGACGTCAAGGAGTTCGCCAATTGTTCCTCTCGACCTTTGACCTTCTCCTTCTCTTCCGGTCCTGCAGTCCATCCAGTCGACGCTGAAACTCTTTGGGAATCCCAGATCCACCTGGCTTCGCGACTCGTCGAACCGCCAGTACTTTCGATTGCGTATGAAATACGTGTTCCACGAATAACCTGTCATGTAATAAATTGAATTATTGTATATTAGACAAGGCGATTTTATTTTGCTGTAATGGCCCTTGAACTGTATATCAATATCACATTATCATAATTATTCTTACTTCATCAAGAAACACGATTTTTTGTTTTTTGGTGAACTCGTGCAGGCATTAAATTCTTTGTTGATTTTGTTTGCATATGAAAGTCGGGTAGGTATATGCGCTTGACTATTATTGCCATATTTGTTCTCACTTATGTTTGCTACTGCTAACAGTGTTGCAAAGTTTTATGAACTCTGGCAACACGCCTTGTCAACTGTACGAAGAAACTGTGTCCCAGCAACACGACAAAGCTTGAAACCCTGAAGCCGACCAAAAGGAAAAAAAATCGATTTAAGCAACATCTAAACTCGTTTCTGTAGGGTGTTGGGGACGTTACTTACCATCATTATATCTGAAAACGGCGTCTATATTGTGTGGCACCCCGAGCCAGTTTGCTTTGATTGATTTCGGATATCCGTGATCCACTCGCTTCCTGTACTCGTCGAACCGCCAGTACTGTTCACCTTTGAAGAAATACGTCTTGCCCGTCCGGCCCCACGGGAGAGCACCATCCACATCATCCGGCAATCCGAGTTCGTAGGTCTGGCGTGGATATCCGGGAACTTGGTCGATTCCTTCGTATACCCAGTAATCGGACCCTGTCATGTTTGGATAAGAAAATCCAAAAATTACCTTCTGTGAATATGACTTCCGGTGTTTTTGTATTTGCCCTCTTTCTAACTCTTGTAAAATTGTCGTTACCTAAAAGTGGTTTAGAGCCCTGTGTAGGCGTTGAGTCATCTCAGCATCCCAGATATATTGAAATCTAGATGGAGTGTGTTTGTGATCTTTCCACGAGTTTAACAACTTTTCGGCAAAGAGTTCATGATATCAGCTATATAACAGTTTTGAAATGTGAACATATAAATCCTTCTATTCACATTATTCACTCAACCCAATGACGGGGATTGTAATTTCCAATGAGATTCTCTTAGATCACAGGGGATTTTTAATAAGAAAAAAGAAAAAAACGAAGATTCGATACTCACCCTTGAAGAAGAGAAGCTTGCCGTCGTATCTTTCGTAGGCTGCGTCTATCTTGGAGGGAAGTCCGTTCCAGAATGAATCGATTTTAATGGGATAGCCTCCATCGGCTTTCCTTGCTGCTGCATTCGCCAGAAATTCTTCCCCTGAGATGCAAATCATAATAAGAGTGTTTTGTCCTTTTTAGCTTCTACTCTATTCTTTTGGACACAGTTATGACGGTGATGAACTTTGCAGTGGAGAAGCTGGCAGCGACAATGATGATGGAAACTATGACATTGATCGGTTACTTCTAATTACACCACCATCACCACCACCTACGGCTACTACTAGAAGTCGCAGTAATGAGAGTAGATATCCCCAGTTCTGCAGTTCCTATTAAATACCACTCAAAATGCAAACTTGTACTTAGAAACAATAATGGTTCCACATTTCACGTCTTGGACCTTGAAGATATAATCCCGATGGCAGCTTGTCCATAAAGCTAAACTGGAATGATATGTCTGATATTGTTCGAACAATCATCGCTGTTGTTTCTACTGTTGTTTACCAATCCGCTATTATGATTC
>NW_027273416.1:0-11923 GCF_040938485.1 Diadema antillarum | reverse complement strand
TGGATCCCACTGTCCTTTCCACAGCTCTTTGCAGGGTTGTACATACTGGGCAAAACCTGATGGTTCTAATGTCATTGTACTATCGTGACTCATGACAGCACTTGCATACTTCTCGTTAGAAGGGTCGCCCCATGGTATCTCTAATTTGTCACGAGCGTCCGCTAGCACTTTCATGCCTTTGATAATGTTGCCATAGATAATCATACGGAACTCTCGTATGTCCTCGTCTGAGAAATGCTGCCCGTGGATGATTTTCATCTGCTTTAGAAAGGTACTCTTCCCACTCTCGCCAGCCCCAAGCAGCAGGACCTTCACTTCCTTTCGGCTGTTGGCCTTGTCTCTTTGCAGTTGTTTGTCGATAGCCTACTTTTACTCAAGCTCTCCTTCTCCTCCTGCGATAAGCAGCAGGTTAGAAGAATCCCTGCCATCTTGGTCTGCCAATCTGTTCATTCACTTCGTATGATCCAGCAACAGTAATGAACTCCAGACTACGATAACTTGCCCCAATACACACCTACATACAGCGAGTAATTCTTGATTGCAATGCATAATGTATGTCGACTGTACTATGGTTCGACTGTACGCTGTGTGCGTGTGATATACAATCGCGGTTCTAATTGCACGTCACGTCAGTCGCATAAACTGACAGTACTCTGCAGTCCAGTCGAACAACTCGCCCCTTTTTCTCGACGCCCACAGCGCGCAGCATTCAGGGAGTATTTCGATTACACATCATTATAGAGCACCGAAAAAAAACCCCTCAGAAATCATTAAGATTCTCTTTATTTTTCAGCAGCAGTTGGAAAGACTTATTTGATTTCATGGATGACAAAAGCAACAAAAGAGGAAAAGTAGAAATTCAGCAGGTTGGGTTAATATTAGCCCGACAGACCCCATGTGAAGCGACAGGGCTGTGTAGCAACTATAGGTCAATGTAATTATTTTGATTTTGCACCTTCCATCTTTTTTTTTTCTTTTTTTTAGGCGAGTCTGATTTAAAAAAAAAGACATGAGGGACGCAATATACAGGAAAATATAAATACATAAATGCGTCTAAATATAATTAAACTATTTACCCTCATTCATCAAAAGAAACTGGGATACTGAGTGCACTATGCCTATAATTATGACAAGTGAACTCTGTGAAAGAGCCAATATCGCAAGCACAAATTATTTGCAATTAATATCACAACACATACCACATGAATGTGGTGAGCATAGGCCTATCTTTGGAGACGGTGCTCTCATGCACTCCCTGCAGCTCCCTCGATCCTTGCTACAAAGTCGAAGAGTTTATCAAACATTCCACACAAACTGTAAAATAACATCTAAATTGCTTTTATTCACATTAGTTGAGCAAATCAAAGTGGCTCTATATAAAATTATGTTCATTTCAGTAAAGTGAGTCATGATGTACAGACGTAAAAATCACGTACCAACGTTTGGCGAGTATAAAAAAAGAGAGGCCGATTATTTTGCTGGGCGAATAATCATTGGTGAATAAATTTCGACACTCGTACCCCCTACGAATACGGCGTCGTGCGAGTACACTCAGTTATGACTGTGCAGTGGCCGATATCATACCACACCCATGACGTCACGAACCGGAAGTAAAACCATACCGATTCCGTTCTCTATTCCACAGAAAGTTTGACAGTTTTGAGTGCTTACTAAATTTACTGGTATATGTATGCCTACTTTGTTTGATTATATATAACGTACTAGTACTCCGGAAACTACAAAATGTGCAAATCCAAACAAGAAAATAAAGTTAGAAATCACACAGCTGTGCTTTTGATTTAGGTTCCCCCACTACTAGTATATGGTTCTTATGATCATTTGTTGCAAAATAGGCCTAGTGTTAATACTAGGATGTGTGTTTCATGGTGTGAGTGTGTGTGTGTGTGTTGTTTTTTTTTGGATGTCAAAAAAACCCCCAAACAAATCACAAAATGTTATTGTATGATCATTGTAACTCAATCATGTTTGTTCTTTGTTCTCGTGAACACAAAGTGGAAATGAATTAATAAATCAATAGATAAATAAATCAATGAAAGAAAAAATATCAAGTAGTTGCCAACTCCCCCCCCCAGAAATCACAAGCGACCAGCTTGTAAATACTCGTAGAAAAGAATACAAATAGACACAAACAACAATAGACTTTCTGCATTAGAAAAAATACAAATTCAAACTGAAATTCCAATAATATAAACAATGACAAATGCAATGATTAAGATTGTCACAAAGTACACCCTCTATACGTTGTAATCCTATTACACAAGAATTAAAAACACATGCAATGGTATTACACAGCAGGAAACATATCCAAAATATACAAATATACAGATTAAGAAGTATGAAGCAAATACCGTTTGTCTCAGTATATGGGAGAGATACCAATAACCGCAGAAGAGACCATCATCGTGGATGGGGCCTGTCGTGGAGCCGGGAAAAGTGCAAACGTCTTGCCGGGAAATGTGCAAATCTCTAAATTTCATCAACGGAAATGAGCAAACGTGACGCCGGGAAATGTGCAAAAGCCGCCGAGAATTGTGCAAACCATTCGCTCCACCTATTAGTTGTGTACAGATGGAAGAAAAACTTTCAACCAGAACTATACGCATGAACCATTGATTTTTTATTTACAGTTAAACTTGTCTTAGCGACCACCTGTCTATAAACTGCGACGTTTTTTCGTTTCCCTGGGTGGCCGCTATAGATTGGTTTGACTGTACAGTAAAACCCGTCTTCGCGACCACCTGTCTGTAGCGGCCACCTGCCATATACGACCACCAAAACAATTCCTTCGAAAGAAAAAAAAACACGTTAATGAACCTGTCTATAGCGGCCACCTGTCTACAACGGCCACTTTTTGTCTTATACTCGGAGTAGCCGTTATATACAGGTTAGACTATAACCCCTAAAGTAGCGGCCACCTGCCGTATACAACCACTAAACACAAATTCCTCCGAAGAAAAAGCATGAAAGAAACGTGTCTAGCTATCACCTGTTTATTACGACCAGTGGCGTATCTAGGGGGGGGGGGGGGGCAAGGGGGGCACGTGCCCCGGGCGCCACTCCTTTGGAGGGCAAAAAAACGAAAAAAAAAAAGAAGAAGAAAACGAAAGAAAAAAAGAAGAGGAAGAAGAAGGAAACAAAAAAAAAAAAAAAAAACCCTCGCCCGGACGGGGTGGGGGAGGGGGAGAAGGGGGGAGGGGCTGAAAACCAAATCAAACAAGATAAAAACAAAACATGATGATGACGCGGACAAATAACAATGTTTATTGTGTTCACACAAGAATTCCGAATTCTATGTTTTGTAAGCTGAAATACAAACATTTTCGGCTCGCTTGCTGCGCTCGCTCGCCAAAATTTAACAAAAAAAAAGAAGAAGATAAGAACAAAACATGATGATGACGCAGAAATATACAAATTTCGGCTCACTCACGCATACTAATTTAGAGTATTTCTCAAGTCCTCAGTTTGTTGGTATGAATCGTTATCAATCAGACCGTCACTATATCTTGATTAGAATTGTAAGATTTAATAAGCAAAAAGAAAAAAAAAGACATGTTTGTAAGCTGAAATACAAACATTTTCGGCTCGCTCGCTGCGCTCGCTTGCCAAAATTTATCCAAAAAAAAAAGATAAGAACAAAACGTGATGATGACGCAGAAATATGCAAATTTCCGCTCACTCGCGCATACTAATTGAGAGTATTTTTTTTTCAAGTCCTTAGTTTGTTTTTATAAATCGTTATCTATAAGGCCGTCACTATATCTTGATTAGAATTGTTAGATTTAATAAGCAAAAAAATGACAAGAATCCCATGTTTTGTCAGCTTGAAATACAACATTTTTCAGCTCGCTCACTGCACTCGCTCGCCAAAATTTAGCAAAAAAAAAAAAAAAAAGAACAAAACGTGATGATGACGCAGAAATATACAAATTTCGCTTCACTCGCGCATACTAATTGAGAGTATTTTTTCAAGTCCTTAGTTTGTTAGTATAAATCGTTATCTATAAGGCCGTCACTATATCTTGATGGAATTGTAAGATTTAATAAGCAAAAAATGACAAGAATCCTATGTTTTGTCAGCTGAAATACAAAAAAAAATGTTCGGCTCGCTCGCTGCGCTCGCTCGCCAAAATTCATCAAAATTTATTTCATTTAATCACCCTCAAAAGACCCCTTTTAGGTGCTTGAAAAAGCATATCACGTGGACTTTTTTAAAAGTCCCTACCGGGATGGGGTTGGGGTTGAACACTTTTTCAGAATTTAGGGGCGCAATTTTCGCGCTTGCCCCGGGCGCCGTTTTCCCTAGATACGCCACTGATTACGACCACTTTTTCGTCTCCTTGGGATGGCCGCTATAGACAGGTTTGACTCTACATGTATTCGAAAACCTATACAGATTTTCATAATATGCATAGCTTATAAAAGGTCTCATTTTCAAGGGTAAAACTATCTCAATTCACGTTTTTCTACGTTTCCAACATCTGAAAGCCCGCACACAAAGACTTTCCAAGACAGCTATTATGTAAATTTTTCCCATTATAATATGGGATCAGGTGCCAATTGACTAGGTGGCTTCCCACACGCATTTAGGCTTACAGTGGAAGGCAGATATCTAATTGCATTTGAATCTAAGTTGAGGAACCTGATGGTCATCATTGACTCCTGTTTTGATTCATAAAGAAATAATAATTGTAGTACAAGTGTATATCATTGCGATTATTCCACTCGTTCACAATCGTATCACTATAACGTTAGACATTCTTCAGTCAGCATGACTAGAATTGCATCGACTATCATTCCATACAACTTCTGTTCCGCATGAATATTACAAATAAAACAGACTGGATGATATGATACCCCTACTGGAAAGAACCCATCAGTGTCCCATAGTGCGTACATAATTATAGTCAATTATGTGAAAACGCTCTAATTTAACGGGGTGAAGATGATTTCACACTGTGGTGTGGTTTTCACAGTGTGTTCACATAGTAATGCTTTGTTCCACACTGTGAATTGATGACTCACATTGTGTTCAAACCGTTAAAACGCTCGAATTTAAAAGGATGAAGAGATTTCACACTGTGTTCACAATGTGTTTGCACTGTGTTCACACTGTCTTCACACTGTGGTTCTCACATTGTGGGACACTGTGTTCTTTCCAGCAAGGAAGCCAACATTGAAATATACAGGCCAGTTATAAATACTATCGAAAACGAAGTCACGGGCGCAGAACAAAAAAACGCTTGTCTCTCCCTATCACATATCAAGTACGACTTACAAAAATGTAGCCATCGAAAGCACAAACGTACCAGTTCCAACCAAAAGATGACCTCTGCCACCATCAAGAATACCCCAGATGGTCACGTCCGGTTCTCGGCGATGACCGGCCGGACAGGCGTATGGTGCCGTCGAGGCGAATTCGTTCCAATCAAAAGGCGCTCTGATCTCAAACGTAGCCTCCGGAAGTACTAGTGTGGCACTCTCATAGATCACTGGTTGCCATGTCGTTTTGTGACGTTTGTAGGGCCACACCTACAAAAAAAAAAAAATCGCAATCAGCGGTACCCAACAGACTCCAAGAAAATTTACAAAAACAGATTACGTAAACTAGGACATGGTTAAAGAAATATTACTGAAAAAATCAAAAAAGTAAAATTGTGCCCAGTGGAAAAGCTAAAAAAGCAATATTTTGGGAACATCAAGGTGATAACTTGCAAGGTTCATGATAACCTAAATATGTACTGCTTCCTCTGACAAAAACATGGTATGATGAGTCTTAGACTAAAGTAGGCCTTCATGAGATTTGATGCACATTGCTATGACTGGTGTTCTTGATTCTGGATCAACTACATCCATTCCCCAAATCCCTTCTCATCACTTCCCTATTTCTAACCAGGGGCACGTTTCATAGAGGTTAAGCGTAAGTTGTTAAGCGTAAGAGGTTAAGCGTAATCGCAAATTGCGATCCATAAACAAAAAGTTATTGCGATTGATCCCGAGTAGCGGTTAATCTTCTGAAAGTTACACTTGATATTTCTTGAAATCAAGCGCAAGTGTCTTTATGACACAGAGCTTACGCTCAATATTGAACTTCCGCTCGTTTTTTCCGAGTTACGCTCAATAAATCGAGAGTAAGATCAATTGCAACTCATTATGAAACAGGCCCCTGGTGTTCTTGATTCTGGATCCTCCCCATCCACTCCGCAAACTCCTTCTTACCACTTCCCTATTTCTAAACCAGTGGCGGATCCAAGTGGGGCGCATCGGGCGCGTCCCCCCCCCCCTTTATTTTTTTTTTTTATTTTTTAGCAAAAGAAATTAAAAGAAAAAATGGAGGGGATGTGCGCCCCCCCCCCTTTAATTTTGTAAAGGCGCCCCTACCATGTCTACGGAATTGCTGGATCCGCCCCTGTGAACTGACAGCCCTTCCACTCAGAATTGGAATATTATATGGCATATTATTACAACGATGCTCACATCTGTTATGTTAAGTGTCTGGGTGGGGCCCACGTGAATGTAACCGGTTTCGTCACCATCAATGTTGCCGACTTTCACCACAGTTTCATTGCCAAAGATGGCGAGGTGGGCGCTGCCGTTGATTCTGATTGCCGTAAGGTCGTGAAAGCCTTCATCAAGCCATGCCACGCCACCTGATAATACATACCGACAACGCACACCATCAATAAGACATTTAAACTCACTAGAGATTAATCATCTCAACAGAATGCTGTAAAATTTATGGTTGCGGATCAGAATTTAATAGGCAGATAGGAATTGGATTCTTACTCTCGAATTTCAAATATATGAACTTAAGGTCTTTCTTAGATGATAATTAGATTAGATAGATTAGATAAAACTGGGTATCATGCCGGACTTGTATGTCTTTTCCAACAAATGCGTTCATTCAGAAAGGTCGTCTTGTATTGAAGTTGCGGACGGGTAGTTACCCGGTAAAATACATCTTGCTTTCATGCTTGCACAAAGACTTCGAATGAATAATGTGGCCGTTTTGAGACTTTGCTTTAAAGCAGCAATACAAGTATGTAAGGAAATTTCTAATGAATTAAAACAATCTTTGACTGAGTTTGAGAATAACTCGTAGCTTTGATCAGCGAGTATACGTAATTGCTTTAAGCATTTACCCTAGGATTACAGTCATAAATCTCATGCTTGGTTTAATGATAATAATACAATGTGACGTCAAAAAAAAGGACTCAACTGTAATGAATGTACACCATCAAGGTTAAACTTATTTTTTTTCCGATGCAGCAAAGAAATGTCAAATATAAATCATTAGATGCTATGTTGCATCGTGAAAAATATCGAGGGTAAACATGGTAAAGGATCTAGTAACATTGATCATGTCAACTCATCGCAAACTGTCTTTAACATACAGACAATAATGAAACGTACAGAAAGGAATATTCCTGCTCCAATTCCCGCTAAACGAGCGGCGATTACTACCTCCGCCAAAAAAGGAGGTTAAGTGATCATGGGCGTTGGTTTGTCTGTTTGCAAAATAACTCAAAAAAAGTTGTTTACGGATTAAAGTGAAACTTGCATGAATAGTCGATTTGGCACAAGAAAGACCTCATTCAATTTTGGAAGTGATCCATGCATTCATATGGATTGATTTTTCATTTTTTGACATCTATGGTCAACGAACTTGGGTTTCAAGCCGATCTTTGCGTGCATTGACGTAAACAATGCTGATATATATATATATATATATATATATATTATATATATATATATATAGTATATATATAGTATATATATATATAATATATATATATATAATATATATATATATAATATATATATATATATATATATTATATATATATATATATATATATATATATATGTTGATAAGGTAGTCCACGTGTTGGCAAGATAAAAAGATAAGTAACAAAGCTGCAACAAAGTTCATGCTGTATTCACCAACGGTTTATTTCTTCACACAAATTTTCGAGCGTCTCGCCGCCCTTTCTCAAGTATCAACACTTGAGAAAGGGCGGCGAGACGCTCGAAAATTTGTGTGAAGAAATAAACCGTTGGTGAATACAGCATGAACTTTGTTGCAGCTTTGTTACTTATCTTTATATATATATATATATAATATATATATATATATATATATTGAAATTGGATGCGTGTAAGGGTGAAATTGATATGAGTTGCTGACTTGGCGGAGGTCTGTGCTCTCCGAGTGCTTTTCTTGTTATTTTGTTTTCACTTCTGCCAAGGCGTTCCTTGCGCCTTTGCAAAAGTAAAAAGAGAAACTCACTTGAAAGAGTGAAATCACTGTAACTCGCTGCTGTTGCTCTGTCATCTGAGGAGTGTGGCATGTCAACCTGTCAGGGTCATACAAAAGAAAAAACAAATCGTATCACAATCATTTTCAAAGGATATAGAGGTGCAACCTCCTGACTTCTAAGCAGCACGATGTTAGCATGAAATTGAGACCGAACTGGTAATACAAAAATAAATCTCTCTTTGTGTAAAAATACAATATTGACACATTTACTTCATCTAGGTAATTTAAAAGAGCTTCAAGAAATAAATTGTTCTTTTCGATTGTTTACTTTCGAAATAAAAACTGACGTTAACAGAACAAGTCGGGTGTATGCGTATTTTCTTATTTCATGAAGTTTAATGTAAGAGAATAATCATCTTGAACGTACTATGCTTTGTTTTCTTCTCATAAGGGCTATGTAATAGTGACAACCAATGATAGTCAATGATTCTGTGTCCAGATGTTTCAATTATCTTGGTGACGAAACAGTGAATCCCATAGACATGATCTTGTGGAGGTCCACGCACTTTCGATTCCCTAATCAAAATGTAATGCGCTATTGCATTGTGTTATACACATTACAAGAAGTCAAGGTGTGTTGAAAGGAAATTCATATACTATGTCAAACCTTTCATCACGTGGCCATTGATAGTAGCCTTCAAACTTACCACGGGTTTCCTGCACTTGTTATCAACACGGACAAGTCGGATGGAAGGTGAGGAGCTCTCTATGTAGGTCAAACCTGGGCCTCCGACATGTGCACCATCTCCACCTGGTGGCAAAGGATCATGGAAAAGGTTATGCATTTATGCATACATGTGTGTGTGTGTGTATGTGTGTGTATGTGTGTGTGTATTGGTATGTGTATGTGTATGTGTATGTGTATGTGTATATGCGTTTTTGTCTTATCCTCCAAAGTGTCGTTACAATGCACTTTGAGAATAAGTTTACAAGTGTGTAAAACACACATTCATTAATTGGTGTTAGAAGTACAATGTATCTGGTAATTTTCTTGACTATCAAAGGATTGTGGCGTAAGTCAAATGAAATTTTCTCTTATATCGTCCTTTTAAGCTCAAACTGATAAGGCATCTGCTATATCTGTCTTGTCGTGGTAAAAAGAGAAAATGCTTCAATATGTAAATGACGCATAACGCTGCCATGGTTTTACAAGTGCTGGATGATGTGGTATCATATACACTGTTTCATTTTTGTGTGTTCTTGTAAATTGCCCCTGCATAACGTTGTGAATGTTGTCATATACATACATGTATGGGGAAAAGACTTCTGTGTGAATGTGTGTATGTGCTAACGAATTGTGCTGCATTCAGTGGACAAATCTTGTTAACAAACGGATAATTATTAAAACCGCAAAGTTACCACCTTGTCTCTGCTATCGTCACTAGCAGCAATTACACCGACAGTTTTAGGTCCTCCCTATGTCATAACATGGATGATATGTTTAACTTGGCCGAGAGAGACATGCCTTACCTGCTGCCCCAAAGTTCGAATCATCGAAAGATATCGTCTGTGCTTGAACGAAGACACGCCCTCCGGCACCTCCCCCACCCTGTCCTTGGCCACTCCCACCATCAGCATACACACGCCCACTTCCTTGGAAAATGTCACATGACACCCAAACGGCTCCACCACTGCCTCCTCCGGCATGAAGACCCTGGATATTAAATCAATGAATTCAATAAGCAAACGAACACACATGCACTGTGGCGTCTGTGCTATAACTAGTTAATGGCTACTGCGCTTTCATGTGTCGATTGTTTATGTCGTTGCTTTGATGTTAATTTCATGTACGTCAGTCCTATTTTAATGCGCATTGTACCACTGGCAAGATAGTAACGGGTGTGGTTCTAAAGAAGAAGAAAATAAAACAGCAACAGACAAACTGTAAATCAGCGGAAAGGTGCAGGAGAGAACCATTTACTTGCCTTGGCGGCCTGACCATTGGCCCTGACTTGACCGTAGATGGTCACAGCTCCTTTGACCATGGCATGCATGAAACCGCCACCCCTCCCTCCTGAGCCATCGGTGGTCCCGCTACCACCACCACTACCCAAGGTACCCCGGGTATACAGGCTTCCATAGGGCATTCCAGCTTGGGTAGCATCCGCTCCACCTCCATGGCCGCCTCTACCACCATGACTGGCCCCCGAGGCTCCGGAGGAGCTCATTGCTCCCGCACCTGTTCAGTCCAAAATATGTAAACAGCAAGTTACACAATCGCCAAATACAAAGCCAAGGACATTATCTATGATCTTCATTAATCAACTCACATTTCACCAATTCAGCCTTAACACCTAGCTGTATCTTGCTTATGAGCTAAATTCCTAGAAATACTATCTTCTGAGAAAACAATTCGACATTGTTTTGAAACTGTTTGACATTGTTTTAAAACAATGTCAAACATTTGCTAATGACAAATAGGGCATGGACACAAAGTGTACATACATAATCAGAAATAAATTGTTTCGCTCGCGCGCACGTGTGTGTGTGTCTGTGCGTGCGTGTGTGTTTGTGTGTTCGGTGTGTGTGTGTGTGCTTCATTAGCATTAACATGCATGCACTTACCTGGACCATTATCGGACAAATGACCACCTTCACTGACCGATATGACTGCCTCTGGCCCTAAGGACAGACTATCCGCTTTGATGCTCAGAGCGGGGCTGAAAAATTGACCATCAACTTCAAGAGACCCCGTTGATATATTCGACGAAGCGTCCTCTAATGGAATGCCTGTAATTGTGAATGCATACATTGTTCACTAAAGACATGTACGAGAGCATAATAAATGAACAAGATCTCAAAAGCACAAAGGGAAAGGAGAATGCAAAAGCCTAACCATCTTTATTCGTGTCCGTTTACTACCAGTGGAGTACTTCACGCATCGCAGAAAAACATTACAACAAACATTAATTCGTTGATAAGTCCTGGAAGGTAGTCAAGTATATTACATTATAAAATACACTATTGTTTTCGTTTCCACCTGATACTCAAAAGAGAACTAACAAGAACTCGTCTATGTACATGGTTGCAAATAATATAAAACTCTGGTACTGGTACGAAGATGCAACTCACCTCGATCTTGAAACTGAACAACTCCATCATCGTCAATCTGAAAGGAACTTGAAAGATGAAAATCAGCTCGTCCTATCACAGTCAAGGCACCGTTAGTTGCTAGACGGTCAAGCGCAACATCAAAGGATGATGACCAAATTGGCCAGCTGTCCGCTGTTGATGACAATATTACTCCCACGATATGCCTCCAGATATGAGTCATTGAGCAAACCAACCAGGGTTAGCGCGTTGCTACACTCGACATGGCCAGACACATCCATCTGGTGGATGAGGTACACATCCTCAGCAGTAAAAGTGAACGATCCATTGACGCTGACGGTGTTGATGCCATCCGACCCGATATCGAGGTTTTCAGCATTGAAAGGTACCCTCTACAAGGAGGCTCTCCACGTCCAGAGAATTATCTTTGGCAAGGTATCACTCCGTTTGGAAGCCAGTGTTAGGATCCCATCCGGTCCAATCTTGAGCTTCTGGATGACATCCTCACCGGATATGGCACAAACGAGACAGGTT
>NW_027273415.1:0-13391 GCF_040938485.1 Diadema antillarum | reverse complement strand
AATGTAAAAACCGTCTAATTTGACTACTAGTATACTGAATCCTTCAAATAAAGCAAAATTCACGGATCTTTTGACCAATGAAAAAATACAAAATGGATGCATATTTTGATAGAAACTGGCAATTTCAGATACACATTTTTTTTCTATATGTGATATTGAGTTCACTTCAATGATTTAATCTTAAAGGGTGTGTACAGTTCAGGTCGTGGTGAGGATATAGCTTTTAACGTTTTGCGAGATATTCAGAAACCTTCTAAGTTCTATAAGGGGTATCAAAAGTTTATTCGATGAAAATCGGTTTTGAAATGGCCGAGATAACCAAAAACAAGGTGAAACAAAGAGATCCTAATAAAGTTGTGGCATGTCGCCTTTTATTATTAGCACTTTTTTTGATATCTCAGCCATTTGAAAACCAATTTTCATCAAATAAACATTGAATCCTTCTTAAAATGACATGCTCTTTCATATTTCATAAGAGGCTTTTCATTATCTCGCTTAGGAATGTTCAAAAGATGAATGCCCACCTCAACCAGTACTGTACAGTCCCTTTATAGGTGCTATAGACGTGGAATGCAATCATCAGCTCAATGTAAATGAACATTATCTGAGGTCCCAAATCTTTCCGACATTCATCAAAGTGCGAATTGGTGCTCAAATATCCAAATAAACAGCATCAACAGTGAAGTATTTTAATTTGTTGCTTTTTTTGGGGGGGGGGGGGGGAAGGGGGGATGTATTGGGTTTCTTCAGAGAGAAACAAGTTAACAATTCATGTATACATTATTGTTGTTGTTGTTGTTGTTTTAAAGAACGAAAGAAGAGAAAGAGAAAATGGGGCCCTATAGGGCCTACAAATAATTTGCCCCAGACAGCACTTAACAAAAAGCAAGCATTATAAATCTTAGAGAGATATAATTACTGTTCTCATGATATCAATGATCATTTTCGACGAATAATGAAAACTCTAAAGAGGTTTCCCAAATCAGGTATCCGGAATTGTGAGTTTCAAAATCAGGCATCTTTGTGGATGAAAAAATTGACTAGGCCCTCTAAAAAAACAAAACAACAACAACAACAACAACAAAACCCTGCAAGTATAATAGACTTGATTGTGGCGATATTGATTGATGCACAACGCCTTCCGCTGTATTTGTTCGTATAACGTTAAACTCATACTTAAGAGTCAGAACGATGAGATACATTACAAAAACACACAATTTCTCCATCTGAAAAGCATAGTGCTTCCACATGCTCTGTAAAATATGTTGATGACAAGCTATTATTATTGCATAAGGCAGGCTAATATTCTGAGAAAAGCTATGATTCAATATGACCTGTGCACGGGAAAAATATAAAAAAATTTTATTCAAGCTAAAAGTACAGTCAAACCTGCCTTAGCGGCCACCTGTCTATAGCGGCCACCTGTCTATAGCGGCCACTGCAAAATCCCCCCGAGAGAAAAGCCCTGTTAAAGACCCTGTGTATAGCGGCCACCTCTCTAACGCGGCCAGCGGCCACAAATTTTGTTTCCCGCGGGAGATATTAACCTGTCTATAGCGGCCAAAAACCCAATGGAGCCGTAGCCAAGCCGATAATTCAGCGTATTTTTCTGTTTAGCCGTGCGAGCAACGTTCAGTGATCGCCACCGCTGCATTCATCCCTCATTCAGTCCTAATAATGCACGATTCTTCACGACAATAAACATGCTACTGTGCAAGAATTTCATATATGGCGGTTCTACACCGCCATGGTTAAATGCATGAAACGAACGGTGTATGCATACGTACACACATACACTGTACATGTACATGTAAGGATACAATGATGAAACATGTACATGTAAGCAATGCACACAAAGTTGGATTACCTGTCTATAGCGGCCACCTGTCTATAACGGCCACTTTTTCCGTCTCCCTTGGGTGGCCGCTATAGACAGGTTTGACTGTATCTGAGTTGGACATATTATATTCTTTAAATTTTTGTCAATGCTTTCATACGTATAATTCTCATTGTTATAATTCGTTACGTTCCGAACAAAGTTCGCTAATGCGAATGATTAAGTTCATTATTCCGAAAGTTTGTCAGTGCTAAAATGTAATAAGTTTCGTGAATCAAAAATTTATGATTAATCCCAAAATGAATGCAGAGTCGTAATTCTTCAGAAGGTTTGTTGATCAGATCATGTTTTTCGGAATGACGAACATTATTCAATATCATCAGATGATATTGAATAATGTTCCTTATTCCGAAAAACTTAATTGGGTTCTTTATTCCAAAGTTTCGTTCATCCCAAAATGAATGAAGGGTCGTTATTCCAAAGGCGCGTCAATCTGGTGATGAAATAGGATTCGTAATTCCGAAAATAAAATATGTTTTATTTTTCAGCGAAATGCGGTGTTGTTATTGTTAAGATACTATATAGAATATTACGCAATGAAATTTAAGGGAAGAGCGCTGGAATACAATTGGAATTTTGGACTGCATTATTGATAGAAAACGAATATTTCCTCTTCTTCCTCCGTATTCCACCTTTCCCATATACTCTATAGCCAACATCGTCATCGGGATGAACCATTCTTTGCCACATTCACCATTCAATTATCGGAATCAGGAATGTAACACCATCAATATTTACAAAAGGTCACACAAGTGCTCGGTTTTCCCACCTCCCTGGTTATACCACCTATATGGCCTACATGCTTACATCCTATAAGGTCCAAGGAGCATATTAATATCAACTAAAGACATGCATATGGTGAAATGGAGAAGTTTGTCGTCGAGGGATTAAAAAGCAAAAATTGTGACAGGATGGAGACCAAAATTAATAATTGGTTGTGGTGTGCCATATAGTACCGAACTTATTTCTGTTCTCTACTTATCTACACTCAATTTTCATTTTGCATTGAATGAGGTAATAAAAGCAGCCAACTTGCGTTGCTTCTTATATAGAAATAAAAAAAAAAACAATTAATAGTCTTACGATGGGGTGATAATTGTCTCTAAACATATCATTTGTCATAAACTTGGCTCCTGTTTCTTTTATAGAAAGTTTATTATGATTAACTAATATGGACGGGTCTCTGAGCATATGAAAAACAATGAAAAAAAGTACATGAGCATCTTTTGAGAATTTGAATTGAGGCAAAATATTCCACAAAACTGATACTTCCTTATATATGGATATACAAGTGATAAATCTGCAATAAGCTGAAAAAATATATGAGTTACATGGACAAATCTATATCAAATGCTAGAGCTTGTCATATCTTAATTATGTGAATACAAAAACTGTAAGTCAGAGTCTATTATTGTTTGTAACGTTTGGCCGTTAATTTTTTTTTGCATGATGACCTTGGGAAATGAAGTCTTTCAGCTGAAAATATCCAAAACCAAGCTGCAATGATAATTCATTATGATTGCACTGTATACGTCCACTTGATATATGCCAGCAATGAACCATGTTAATTGCGACTTAAACTAAATAATTAGTATTCTTTCTTGCATATATACCCATGGATGTTCTTAGCAAAACAAGGCTTTTTAAGGGGGGGGGGGCATAATTGCCCCGAAGCGCATCATGCTTCAAACAATGGCCTTCTGTCAAAGAAATAGTTTTTTGATTATTTGTTTCATTATACATAACCAAGCGCTTCAGACAAGGTTTTTATCATCAAGTGACTTTATGAAAAATAAATTGGAAATGAATAGATGTGGCTCTTATCGCGCGTTCTTTTAAAAACTGGTCCCCCTATAGATGCTATAATTGCTAAATGAATGGATGTTGGAGCATATAGTGGTAAGAAGTGACCTTGTACGGCTATCAAGCGGGCTATTTCAAGGGATAGAAGATGGTGTATGAAGACATCTTATATTGAGGGGCCACAATACCCCAGCTCACCTATACATGCAAGTGTACTTCATTTTTCTTGTGTGGGTTCATACATATCCCGATGTTATTATCTTGGTGATTATCATATGTGTGAGATGAAGAAATAAACAATATCGTAGAATATTTTTAAGTTTAGTCAGTTGCCGCAATGTTTCCACGAGAGGGACACGATATTATGAAGACAAGAACTGATCGGAAGAGCACGTTGCTAATCATCTGTTTCTTTTTTATTCACTAGCTGAAAGAAGGGTCTCAACTGAACGTATTCATCAGCAAACACGAACATAAAAAGTACATGTACATAGAATAATACATTATATATCACATGGGCCGGCCACCCACAACTCATCTCCACATACAAAGTTTTTACAAAAAATTTTGCACAATACTCCGCTGCACTTTCTTTTTTCGATTTCATTTTTCGCTCTTTGGATGCCATGTGTCTTGGGCATGGTGTATTGACAGTAGCTCCGTGCATAGTGTGGATATAGTGACTAAATAGGCCCTATCAGAAACAGGATTATCGCACCAGATAACCTTTCCATGCAGTAACTCCACGGACAGTGGATGCATGCATGTAATGTATATGGAGAGTGTCCTTGGGACCTCTGGGTGAGGATGCAGGGGTCACTAACGTGACCTCTTCCTTATTACGTAATGACAGAATGATCGCCCTCGCTCACTGGGGGTAAATTTAGGCTCCTCCCACTTGAAGCGAATGTGCCCAGACCCTTTGCCTTCGGTAAAGGCGGCGACTTCGTCGCGGGGCGGCGACTTCGTCGCCGCGGAGTCCAGTTGACAAAGGGTCTGGAAACCAGACTACTCCAATGCAGGCCTACTGGTTCAGTATGACAGACGTACCGATCATTACGTCACACACACGTCTCACTAGACTGTCGCCTACTTTATTTTTATACTACTATGCCTACTACGATCATCATAGCGAAAACATAGCTGCTCGTGAGAATACTAGTAGCTGACAGTGAGAATTTATACACGTACAGTAGGGTGAGACTGAGAGGGGAGGGGTTGTTGCTTCCAATACTACCAGACAGCAGGTGCAAACTTATCAAGTGCGGTACATGCTTTGATGGTCTCATGAGAAAGCACCCATCAAATCCGTCGCCACGCTAGATACGACGCGTCAGTGGTGGATAATAAGGCGAGGCTGCTGCGTGTACGTGTGGATGTGTGCTCCACTCGTTTGACTCCTGCATGCGGATCGTGAGCTCTCCACGAACAATGGTTACAGTAGAAGAGATGATCTTGTCATAACGGGTGTCCCACATCAAAAAGGACGACTGATCACTTATTGCTTGTAAGTTATGGCATCGTGATGTATTTTGTGTGTATGTGGAATTGTGATGTATCAGCTTAATTGAGAGTGTGATGCGATGATTACATGGTTTCATAATGCGTTGATTTTGTGAGCGGGCCCGGGTGAGCAAGCAGTCTGCTTGTAAACGTGTACCTCCTCGGCAAGGCTCGGGCACGCAGCAGGTGTGCGGCTGGCGCTGAACTCATAACCGCAGGCCCTCGACAATCCACGCAGGATACCTAGGTGTGCCCTGAGCTGCGGCTGCGCTGCTGTAGCTCTTTAATATCACTGTAGTCACAGTCATCCCTTTCCACCACAGGCCTTTCAGTTCTTTATTATTCAACAAGAAGTCGAGTTCAAGATATTTGTACTCATATTTGATGCATTTTGAGATACCCCATGGCCAGTAAGTATGCCCATAAAAAATAATGTGCCTGAGCCAAAGCTGCAGCATGAATTACCAGGTACCTTATTTATCCTACCATAAATGTTTCAGTGACTAATTGTATCCCCCCCCCCCCCCCCCCCGAACAGAGTTCGGAGGATACTATGGATTTGGCCTTGTATATTCATTAGAATTAGATTTAGACATTCAAACATGTTTTGTTAATGACCCTGAGTCCAAGATTAGATAAGCATTCAGCGACATCATCATTTTCAGGGCATGAGAGTTTTAGAGATAAATCTGATTTCAGACCTTTAGTACTCTGCCCAAAACCTATAGGAGCCTTTTCAGACTTTTTTTCAGACATTTATTTTGCTGTTCGAATGCATAATACATTCACAGGTGTATGCACTGAACATTATTTTTTTCTGGCATAAGTTTCAGACTTTTTAGACTTTCTTCATCTCACAACCCTGCTAAATATCCCTATCTCATTATTACTGTAAAAACTTGAACAGCAGTGGCGCTGTGTAAGTTCAGAAACATATGTGCAGGTGCAGAGTACAAGCTCTATTTTATTGTTGTCCTCTATGAAAAAGATGGAGCATTATCTCCGTCACCAAATTACCGTGTAAATTAATTTTGCAAATTTTCTCAGCAATTAACAGGGTGGGAAAAGAAATGTGAAGTTACGAGCTCTGAAAGTGCATTGATTTCTATTGTGAAGTGACAATGTTTTAGTTAGTGATAGAATGTGAAAAATTAGATTTGATTACTGCATACAGTGTGATGTACATTCTGCCTGTGCATGCTGCTCATTGATATCGCATTACAGGAAGTTCACAAGTTAACACAGAAAGTGTGACCCCGCTTGACCTCCACGTGTTGGGATTTGGTGCTGGAGATCAACTAATTAATTATACAATCACTTTTTTGATCTTGTGATATGGAATTCAAATGTTGCTTTTTCTTTTGTTCTATCAATCTTTCATACTTGATTATTCCTTCTCTCTACTTTCACTAATTCATAATCCATCAACCTGTGTAAGTGCAAGATGAGCCAACTAACAATACATCATTTTACTTTTCACTTGATTCAAAATGTATGAGATCTACAAATGTTTGTTTGTGTGTTTGTTTTTATCAAGCTCCTGTTAAAGAGTGTAAATGCTGAGTGACTAGCTGCTGATGATTTTGGACACCAGAATGAGTGTTAAACACCTTTTGTTTAAATGGCAACGATATTTTAGACATGTGTACATAACGTAGAACTGTATTTTAGAGTTTGTGGATAAAATGGATAATCCATGGTTTCTTCATCAAAACGGCTTGCTTTTATTTATTTTGTTGGGGGTCTTTTTCTCTTTCATTTGATATCTTTCCCCATTTGGTTTAAAGACTATGCCATTTGCCAATTACAGAGAGAAATTGAAGATCAAGAAGAATTGCAATGAGTAGTGCGACATTATGAGATCAAGAAATAAACACCACACATCAGTGAAACTGAACACATTTTGGAAAATATATAAAGCTGTATGAAAGAAGTTTACAATTTTCATGCCAACAAATCCTACAATATACTTAGTAGTTTCCATCAGACATTTGTTATCATTGTCACTATCTTAATATTACAACCCTGAAACACATCGTTTCTGTGTACATGAATGCTAATAATATAGAGTGGTTTCCAAAGACTCATGTTTGTAAGTTGTATTCAACTACTGCAGTCCTTGATGTTTGACTAAAGTTGTATTAAACCATGGACCCTAAGGGTCCATGATTAAACATTTGTCCACTTCTTACTAGCATTTCAATTGGCTAATTCTATGTGTATGTCTGTAAAGTTATGTGTGCAAAATATTCAGCAGTGGGTATACAATCATGTGAGACAAAGCACATACTGTACGTACAGTTTGTAGCTTTGAGTTATCAAAGTGCTCTCTCTCTCTCCCTCTCTGTGTCTTTCTCTCACTTTCCCTTCTCCAGAGAAAGATATCAGTTTGGGATCTTATTGACAAATTGATTAAAACATAATACACAATGTATATAAGACAACTCAAGCAGTAAGGTCCAAAAACATGTGAGATTTAGACCAAAATATTAATTAATATATTACTAGCTCTAGAAGGAAGTCACACTCATTCTTGACAAAGCCATAATAACATATTTCATCTAATCTATGATCAAAACAATTATTAAAAAATTGTAAACACATGTATTCATTATAGTACTGTATTGATGTCCATATTCTTATGCAATTTCTCAACTAGTCTTACATCAAGACTCACAATGTAAAATTCTTCATGCCACCCTTATTGTAAGGTAACTATATCCTATAAATAGGTCATTTCATTCCTGCCAACCCTGAAGCTCATCAAATGGGGTTAACTCTGTAAAAATATGAAATATACTCAATATAACATACTTCAATATCAACAGATATACATATATAGCAACATAAGGCTAAAGACAAACTTGTTTCTTTCTTGAAAAAACGAAATCAGATAAAAATTTCCAACTGAATAGGAAGAGTTGGCATAATCCTTTATTTGAAATCTATATCTGCCTATAAAGGCTGTGACACAGCTTAAGTCAGAACGCACCTCGTTCCTGATCATTCTGCCTCACAGGTTGAAATGAGTGGGTCTGAAAACCAAGACTACTTATCACAAGCAGTCCCATACACATTGTAAATGGGAAAGTATATTTTTTTATCTAGTGGAATTAGGTCCACATGACATACCCACTGATAAAAACAACAGCAGAAAATGGCATGAATGATGACGTTCAAGCCACTGAAGTGTGTAAAGGTCAGATTTACTCATTGTTGCAAGAACAACATACCTTTGGTTAATTAAAGTTTATTTCATTTGCAATATTGGATCTTTGTGTAGTCGGTGGATGGCATAAATTATGTTCAAGCCACTGAAGTGTGGGAAGGCCAGACTTACCCATCATTGCAAGAACAATATATACCTTTGGCTAATTAGAATTTATTTCAGTTGCAATTTGGGATTTCTGTGTTGTCACTGGCTGTCTCCAATGGGGTACTTGGCAGTACATTTTTGGCTTCCTTCTTCAATGCAGACACTTTGTACCATGCTTCCAAATTTCTTTTTCCACCATAATTTCATACGCTGAAGTCTCCTTTACATGCGCACTGACACATGATAAACATCTAATGGCACTAGGGCAATAATATCAATGGAATTCTGCGTGTACGGAAAAAAAGTGTTTCATTCACCAGATGCAACAATTTCTTCATTCACAGCCAGATGCGTGAATATGCCGCGTTTGTTCAAAAATGGTGAAGCCTTTAAATACGATCTAGCTAGAGATAACTCATAATTAGTCCTGCTTTGTATCCTCCTGAAAGGAAATGGCGGTTGTTTCTGGTAGGGTCCCTTCTTCAATGGGGTCATTGCAAGTACACTGCGATGCAGTTGTGTCAAGTGTCAAAGGCAATATCTCTTCTACAGAAGCTCACACATCAGTGCATAACAAGCCCATTGCTACTCTTCTGGCCAGCAGCCAACAAATAATCCACAATACGCTTCGACTGCCAATCGTTTGTGCTAGCATTTGTCATCACAATTCAGAATACAACAGAGCTTTCGCACACAGAGCTGGGGAGATGCGTTCACACTAGCAGGCGGCCGGTGACAGAAATTCTACGATGTAAACACACTTCTCGTCCTCCTTCAGTGAAACCACTGTATTGGTGAGGCCACAGGAGAATTCAATCTGAAGAGAAAGGGAGAAGGAAAAAAAAAGAAGATAAATGAGGGTTATGAATGACTAAACACACCAGCAGCAGTGAATGTACTTATATTCTTTTTTTCAAACAAGATCAACATGAAAAACCTACACAACTTTAGATTTTAGCACAGGATTTTTCAATCTCATAATCCTAACAGATTGATTGCTCAGTACAAAGAGATCACGCAACGGCACGTGCGACTTGCAAGACAAAAAAAACTCAAAAAATGGCTTGCACTATCACAAAGAAGGCGACTCCAGGGCGACATCTGAGATGCCTCTAAACCAGGTGACAACTTTAAATCAACTGGAAGTTGCAGGCAACGTTGAGCCGACATCGCCCCGACTCCGAGGACATTGCTGCGACTTCTCCAAGACATCTTCTCAGTTGCAAAGATGTGTCTGTGATGTCTTCAAATCGTTAAGCTGACGTTGCCGGGACCGCTGAGGACATAGTTGCAACTTCTCCAAGACATCTTCTCAGTTGCAAAGATGTCTCTGTGACGTCTCTAAAATTTCGCAAGTATGTTGCAATGGGTCTCTGCAAGGTTGCAGAGACAATGTAGACATCACTGTGATATCTCTGAAACCAGCTGGAAACTAGAAAAGGTCTCCAAAAATTTGAACAAGTTTGACTCGTCCGTCCGCAACTCCCCAGAGACCAAGCTAGTCCCCGGAGATGTCGCGGCAATGTGTCTGCGACCAGTAGAGACTTGAGTCGCCATCAGGTCCCTATCTAGTCTTCGGGCCAATAAGATACCCATTTAAAGAAGAAATCCACCCCCAGATTAAACAACTTCAAAAGAAAGAGAAAAATATTATTCCCTACAGAACGACACACCAAATGACAAAAATCGGATAAGAAATAAGGAAGATGTGACACTTTGAAATTTTACATTCTTTCGGAAAACATTCCTTGACCAGTCCTTTCTTTTGAAGTTTATTTATTTTGGGGATGGATTTCCTCTTTAAAGAAAAAAAAAATTGTCGTCACTAACCTCCGTCCTTCGCGGTTCCTCGGTGCAGCCCCTGACATCCCCACCCTCCATCACTAGGACCTGCTTGCCGTCGGAGCGGGCCCGGTCCCAGCCGCCGCCCTGGCCCAGCCGGAACATGTGGCCCTTCTGCGTCTGCTCCACCCGCTGAAAGGGACAAATCTTATAGACGGCAGAATGGTCGGCGTGGTCGTAGCACTCCTGGCTGAGCTGGTAGAACTCTCCCTGCTTGCCATAAGTCTGCAGAGTAAATAATGTCATTCACAGTCAGTGGTGCTTGGTGAGAATATACTGATACAAACACATATACACACATGCACTTTTAATTTTGAATAATTGAAAATACTACTTTTTTTACTATTACTTCCATTACCACTACCTATATGACTACTTCTACTGCTACTTCTACTACTATTACTACTGCATGCTGCTGCTGCTGCTGCTGCTACTACTACTACTACTACTGCTACTACTACTACTACTAATGATAATAGTAATTCAGTCAAAATGATTACAGACTGCTCATTAACTTCATAAAATCAAGTTCAATACACTGTACACAGACAACACACAAAGAAAAATGTAGTACAGACAGCTATTCCAAATTATATAGTTAAAAACACACCACCACAACACACAAAAACATTCATGCACACTTTCATCTTGAATTATAGACAGCACACATGCACACAAACAGCTCTCGCGCCCACATAGACACAGACATACACACATGCACAAACACACACAAGCACACTCATTTCACGCATGAAACAGCCACAGCACATCGTCAACAGACTCTACCGGTTGCTGAAGATCAATCATTACCCCGTCCAAGTTGTGACCCCTGGCCCTCTCGATGTACTGCCCTGCCTTGATTCGAGACCCAATCTGCCTCACTCTCCTCTCTTCCGCTGCCGGTCGGCCACTTGCTGCAGAGGTCGACGCATGGGGTGTGCCTGGATGGCGTCACTCAGGGGAAAGCCTGCCAAATCACCCAAAGTTGAGATACAACAGGAGTTTCCTTCCTCACAAATGGAAGAGCTCATTTTGAGCTCCTGAGGCTCTGAGGCTCTGTCTAAAGGCCACCGCACACTACACGATCAGACTGGTCTTAAAGTCTTAAGACAAGCTGGGTCTTAAGACCAGTCGTACGACCGGACACCGGACACTATACGACCCGACTGTAAAGCGCGCGCAGTGCGTGCGCTTGCATTTTACTGCATTGTGAATGGCTGAAAGCCTACGACCAGTCGTAGAAATTCAACATGTCAAATCTCTACGACTGGCGCTAAGACCCAGTCGTACGACTAGAAAATGGCAAGACTGTGACGTCACACTTCTAGTCTTAAGGTCGTAAGACCAGTGAATCGGAGCAAAATCATGTAGTGTGCGGCGGGCTTAAAGCCTGCTGCAAACTATACGATCCGACCGGTCGTACGACATTAAGACTGAAAGTGTGACGTCACCAGCCTTGCCAGTTTCAGTCATACGACTGAGTCTTAGCGCCAGTCGTAAAGATTTGACATGTTGAATTTCCACGACCGGTCATGGGCTTTCAGCCATTCACAATACAGTATTACGCAAAGAGTATGGAAGCGCATGCAATGCGCAATGTGAGCGCTTCCATACTCATTGGTAAAATGTACTGAAGCCAGAACAGTCGTAAGCCTAGCTGTAAGGTCAGGTCATAGTGTGCGTTGCAGGTCATACGACCTGGTCTCATGGTCATAAGGTCGTACAGTCATGAGTCGTATAGTGTGTGGCGGGCTTAATACATTCCTTCCACAGAGCTTTTTTGCTCAATAATATGTAATCATCAAAATAATCATGAAGCAAGTTTGTTTGTTTGTTTGTTTTTTGTGAAACACAGAGGTGTATCGGATCACAGGCTGATGAATCTGATCTGTGCTCATTGGACAACCAGGCCAGTGTCAGACTTGTCAGGTGTGATCCGATGAGGCGAGATTGTCTGATGAAGGAACTAAGCTCAGAGCTGAGTTTATCATGAGCCGCATATCCGGTCACAAGTCCAGTCAGTATTGGGTAAGTGTCGAGTCAGTCCGAGAAGTGTCGAGTCAGACCAATGTGTGTCAGATCTGTGTCATGCACCTATCAGATATATCCAGCGTATGTCTGATGACCTTAAATATTCTCTACAGAATATCTATCTGGTACTACATATAACACTAAGTTTCATGAAAATACCTTCAGGCATTGTAGAGATATATAGGGAAATGATGAAATTTTAGTAAGATGAGAAGGCACAAGTTTCATCCACTCATCGTATATGCCAAATTTCAGTTGGATACCTTAAACAATGCTTACGTTACACTGTCCACAAAATTGATGACAGATTGATGGACAGACCTAAGGATGGACACACAATCTGAAAACATAATTTCTCCTGTGACACTTCATGGTAGAGGCATTAGAAAAAAAAAAAAAAACAAACAAACAAATGGACAAAATGAAAAGAACACTTTTAAAAGGAAAAAAAAATTGTGATCGCGATTCCCGTAGCAGAAGTCATCAAACTTACACCACATTTGCAGTAACTGTGTTGATACTTTTACCTGAATATCATTAGTGTCTCATGTATTTCATTTCATATCTAATCATTGTTTGTTTGTGTCTAATGGAACCCTGAACTAAAGAAAGGATAATTATCATATATGAAAACTACAAATAGCAGGTGTAGATATCATGTGCAAGCTACCAAGTCATCTACATAGACTCTAACATCAATGACGCTGTGTTGTTGATTGGATGATATTCACTGACCTTTAACCTTTGCTGCAGAGAGAGATGCCTGCCACTCGTCGCTGCCATCACAGCAGTCACAGATCCGTCGTTGACTTTACCCGACGGTAGGAACTGGTTCTCCTGCTCACAGAAAAATCTGGATTAAAAAAAGGGGGCAAAGTGCAAGGGCATTGGGCAAATGATCAATCAGAAAATAAACATTATCAGCTCCCATTTATTGTGACAAGACAAGATCAAATAGCTTTATCATCTTCTCATCAATAGCCAAAGATAAACCACTCA
>NW_027273414.1:0-11723 GCF_040938485.1 Diadema antillarum | reverse complement strand
TGAACTGAATGGAAATAACAGAGTCAATTTGATATTGTACTAAAAAAAAGAAACTGGGTCATGAGGCACGATCGTCACGTTATCCTTTTACGTTAATGCCTTGGCTCGCACATTGTAAAGGTCGTCTGTGTAATGCTGCGGGCATAAATATCACGTAATAATTTTTGGACAATGGGGCAATCACAACTTAACGATTTTGCAAGAACTATACAATACGCGCTGACAGAATGTTTGGACTAATATTGATGTCTGAACTCAATCCATCCTCCTCTGCCCATTTGATAATCACAACGCCAATGATAAAAAAAATAATAATCAGTGTTGTCAGTATCCACATCATTACCAGGCATCATTACAGAAAAAAAGGGGGAAAATACACGCCTATTTAGTATTACTTTACAACCAAGGAGGTGAAAAGAAGTATCTTTTCGTCTCACCTCCCTGGTACAACCCAGGAGGGCACTACGAGTTTCCCAGTTCAATAAACCATAAACATACCCACACGAACAAACGCACATACACACACGTGGGGTCCGTTTGCGATTTTCATTACACTCTTTATTCCTATAGGATCAGTATCGAGTTGACTTTATCAGAGACTTTCACACAAAACTGATTTATACTCACGCTATACTCTCTCGACAACTTTGATTTTGCCTTCGTCCGCAGCACGCCCCCGACTACTTTCTTCCGATCTCCAAAAAGGCAAGGGGAAGACCAAATCTGGCCCAATGCAGACTTTTTGATAATTGTATTCCAAGTAATATAATGTATCCAAAGAGACAGCGATTCCGCAAAAACGCGTGTTAATAACACGCGACACCGAACAACAATACACACTGGGAGAGCTCGGAGGGATCGCCGAGACCAGCCGCACGAGGAACGGGCTTTGTAGTGTATGCGAACTTCTCCACGAATGAATGAAAATAAAATATTCCCTGTGACAGATTTTTTTTCCTTCTTCTTTTTTTTTTCTTTTGCGTATGCCCCCTCAGCTCACTAGAAGCTCTTTCTCTTTCGTTTTGTCAAAGTGCACTAGATATGACTAAGCCCAAATTGCTTTGTGTCGCGCTGTCGCGCTGTCACTGTCTTTGCCTCATCAATTATTTAATCAGAAACGGCTAGCCGCCGTTCAAGCCGCTGCGAGTCTGACCCCGCGTCCAAGTAATTACTCGGGTCAACGGATTGCGCACTGCGTCACGCCCAAAGTTCTTGAACCATCGGAAGAAAATATATATATATAAAAGGGGAAAATCACCAGAAAAAAAAGCAATGGAGGAAAAGAGGCGGAGTGGTAGTCTGAAGAATTAGGCATTCTGCGCACCCGAGTATCTCCAGAATTCTTTATATTGTTATAACCCTCCTCGCAGACTTCGATCCTCTACTTCCTTTTCATTTCAGATACCTAAGGTTAAGCATTCATAGGGAACTTGTTCTTTCTCCCACATTGGACCAAAGTTTGGAAAGATATCCCTGTCACTGTTCGCCAGTCATCCTCTGTGGAATCATTTAAATCATCCCTTGGCTAAAAACATATCTGTTTAATATATTGTAGGAAACAAAACAAAAATGAAGATGTCACATAATTCCTTTTTTCTCTCCCTCTCTCTTCTTTTTTTTTCTTTCTTCTCCTAACCTTAAGACTAAAAGCGCTATGAGCATCTTTTGATGGACTGTTGCGCTATAAAAGTATACACTATCATTATTATTATTATTATTATTATTATTATTATTATTATTATTATTATTATTATTATTATTCTGGTCCTCATGTAATACTCTAGACAAAGCTGAAAGCCTATGCAAAGAGAGAAAATTCACATAATATGGACGAATCGTCATGTATCGCATACATGTGCCAACGTGCACTGTGTTCCAAGCTTTATATTCGTTGAAAGCTAGTATGTTCAGTTATGGTGTTCCTTTTTGCCCCAGCTAATCCATTTTACGTTTGTAAACTGCTCCTACTGCACACATACGCTGTTTTTGATCTTCCTGCTCACAGACAAGGCATTCGATCTATCTACAAGAGTGGATTCTGCATCGCACTCAGCTGTTCTTCTTCAAAGTTTGTTTGATGCTACGCTAGATTGCACATGCCAATACTTTTCCAAAGAGCAATTCCACGTGATTGAATGACTTACGAATGTGGGAAACGTGTGTGATACCTCCTCGGTTCAACATGACTCAGCCTGATATTACTTCAAATTTTCTAATTTAAAAAAAAAAATCCAAAACATAAGACCCACATAAATTCGGGTGGATCACTCCAATTGCATACATGCGGTACGATAGATCAGCGCAGATTTCAGACACACAAAAACCGGTAACCTATCAGGCAATTACTCTACCACCAAACCGGGTCTGAAAAATGCAGACTAGAGAACAAAGTGCGCTCGCCAAGTCATGGGACAGTAGCGCCGTGTAACTGATACGAGGTGATGTCATATTTATCGCCAGGAAAACGATTTTGGCCGAATTGATGCGAAGTAAATGAGAGACATCATGGTTCTGTCAAAAACGCCAAGAGTTGACGGTAGGCGTGTATATATATGTGCCCGGTATGTATACGTATGTATGTAAAGTATGTATGTACGTATGTGTACGTATGTATGTGTGTGTGTATGTATGTGTGTGTGTGTGTGTGTGTGTGGTGTGTGTGTGTGTGTGTGAGTGTACGTGCGTTGATAATTATGGAACGTTTGCGTACATGTAAGTATGAATGCAAATATACATTGGAGAGAGACAGAGACGGTAAATAAATGCACACACACAGACACACACACACACACACACACACAGACAAACAGACAGACAGACAGACAGACGGCCAGACGACCAACAACAACACCAGACGGCGGCTTTTATATCCAGAGCTGTAGCAGACACAGCCATACAAATTATGCGTAATAGACTCTATGAACTGTGATATTCATGTCACGTACATGAATGTGCTTTACAAAGAAGGGTGATAAAGAGACTCCGATGATTCCTGTGACCCTGTCGTCTACTCTGCTCTATCAATGAAATGAAACGCACAGAAAATGCTTCTAAAATGATGCATCATAATTATATCCATTAAAATTCACGCATAAGGGACAGTGATCTAAAGGTCAAAGCGCTACTCTAAACGTACTCTCTACCGGCAATGTCACGATATAAATATTAGATAGCACAATACAGCAATGATAACAGGAACAATAATAATAATAATAATAATAATAATAATAATAATAATAATAATAATAATAATAATAATAATAATAATAATAATAATAATAATAACATTATTACTAATAGAGATGACCAAAATATAGGCCTACTGATGGATCTTAAAAGAATAACAAACAAATCAGGTGGTAATAACAAATAACTTATGTTTATGATTAGGAAATTGGAGCAAAAAAAAAAGAGATCAGTTCAATAAACTTTTAAGAAAATCTCACTTTTTTTCTTTTAGCTAAATAAAAAAAACGCAATACCTACTGAACAATAGGTTTATAAAATAATTGGCAGCTCTGACAACTGAAAAGAAGGCGAAGAAATATAATAGAATAAATGTAAAATTAGCAAGAGAAGAAATAGTGATACTGAGTAACATAATTGTACCTTCTCACGAACTATAGGAAAGGCATATTTTGACAATCTTGTACACCAATGTAAACAAAGAACCTATCCCATTCATTACAACGCTATTCTCTAAACTCCAAACGCTAGAACAAAAGACAAGAAAAGAAATAAAAATCAAACAAAATTAGAAATAACAAGATACAGACAAAATGTGTACTAATTGATCTTTCTACTACACTAGCCATCAGTCAAGCTTGGCCCAAGCGTGACGGCCTGTCAGTTCCGAATAATATACGTTTGGCGACTGCCAGCCATTTTTATCACCTGTCCGACATACTATTAACATTAACACATATTCAGATTAACAAAAAACAACAATACAATAAAATTTTAACTTGGCGTCTCATAATTGTGACAGTTCGTTTTTATGCTTTTTTGTTGTTTCTTGTTTTTGTTTTTTGTTTTGTTTTGTTTTGTTTTTTGGGGGGGTATGTAAGAAATTTTGTATCATACAAGGTTGCTCTTTGCCTGACAGAAGATAATGTGTGTTCTCTACGTTCAGCTAGTATACCACTGACGGACGCTAAACGCCATGAAATTGGCAAACACTGCCAGACGGAAACACCTCAAAAAACAAGCCTATTGTGGTGATAAATGTTCAGCCAACGTCGCACATACGTATGACCCAGAGCAAGCTGGACGTCCACTCCAGCCATCCAGGGGAGGAACGAGGTCATGAAACGCTTATGACGCAATCGTCGGCAGGCAATTAAAAACAACAAAAAAAGCAGACTACTTTTAATCGAGCACCGTCGATGATAACGCGTCACGTCCCTATCCATGTACCTCCGTTCGAATGAACGTCATGAAATGTCCCGTCTCTATTACAGCTACCGATAATGACGTTTTTGCGTTGCGCCGTGTACATAATAAAACATGAGACCCCACCCACTCCTCTAGCATTAACTGCTGTTTGTGATGCCAATTATTTCTTTTTTTTCAATGCTACTTCTGCTGCTTATCATCGTTTAGATGTTTAGGGGTTGTTTATCATTGTTGTTACTTTTTTTTTTCTCGCATCATTATTCTACTGTATCTCCTGGCTCCAAGTGTTGGCATCTGCTTGGGAACATGGATGAGTTTGATGCGACTTGCTGATGTTGTTAAGGACGTTTCTTTTTTCTTTCTTTCTTTCTTTCTTTCTTTCTTTCTTTCTTTCTTTCTTTCTTTCATTCTTTCTTTCTTTCTCTCTTTCTTTTTCAATCCGCCTAATTGTCATACTATTTCCACAGGTGTAGATTTCTGATAAGTAAGTTTGTACCCTCAGGAGAGACCATTAAAGGGATGGTACAGTATTGTATAGAGGTGAGAATATTGGGCTTTTAACTTTTTGCGAGATATCACGAAACCGTTTGTAAAATAGTACAGAGCGTACCTTTCTAAGAGGAATTCAAAGTTTATTTGACGAAAAATCGGCTTTTGGAATGGCTGAGACATCCCAATATAAAGTAAAACAAAGCGATAAAAACAATATAAAAAAAAAGGGGGGGGGGGGTTTCATGTCCTAATGTTTGTGCTGGCAGCATCCCTAGATGATAGAAATCACCTCACCGGACCCCCAAATCTGGTTATAAACTTCTCGTGGGTGTCCTGATTATAGGTGGGGTTCGTGAATGTCACGCTGTACATTCAAAACCCATGTCATTTTTTTTACGAAACTTTATCAAATTGTAGAAGAAGGGTTACTTAATGCAGAAGAATTGTAAAAATGGGGGGGGGGGGGGGGTTCATGTGCTCGTTTTAGTGCTAACAGAGCCTCCTTGCTACAGAAATCATCGTAAGACCCCCAAATCTGGTCAGGAACCAATGCAGGGATATACCCATGCTAGGATGCATGAATCTCATGCGGTTCACTCGAAACCCCATTTTCTTTTAGAAAAACCACACACAAACAAACAAAAAACGTGTCACAATTGCAGTGATGTGGTGAAAAATATTCAGAAAGAAAGGTCCATGTGCGTTTTTGTTATTATTTCCCTTACACAGCCATAATGATTATGTGGATGCAAGCGTGGAAAACTCCATTGACATGCACGCTTGTTTGTTTGTTTTACCCACTTGCTGTAACCATGTACAGAAAGTGATAATGGAGGAAGAAGAATGAATATAAAGAAATGGGGGTTTTGGCATTAGTCTGACGGTCCTCCAAAGGAAAAACAAATCTTAATACAATGACGTTGATTGTAGATTGCATGTGTTGGTTGTTGCAGTGGTTGGTAAAGTGCGTGTTGTAAGCTATGGAGATGTATACCTTGCCCCCCCCCCCCCCGAAAAAAGTAATTCTTTGATTGTCCTTTTGTTACACCAGATTTGGTAATAAAAAAAAATAATATATGAATGGTGAAAGTGATGAATAGTCTTGTTTAATAACACTTTCGTGACCTTGTATTTTGTAACCAAAAAATAAAACCCCAATATTTTGTAATTACTTATAGTAATGACAAGTTTTGATCTAATTTAGATTAATTTTTAACAGAGATAATCAGATTGTTTTAGCTGCTAGACCTAAAGATGAAATGTGCGTGTCATATGCTTGTTTTGTTGTTGTTGTTGTTATTGTTGTTGTCGTGTTGTTTTGTTGTTGTTGTTTTTAACACCTAGTCCAATAGACTAACGAGCCTTAGACCCCGACTAGGGCCTGCAGACCCTTGGTACCATAGCACTAGACTTTACCATGTTGATGACCGGATAATGAACTTCATGTCACAAAACAGATCTATGGATTGAAAATGGAAACAGCTCTGTTCCACTTCCAAACTTCGCGATTCCGTCAATCAGTGTTGTGCTACAATGACCACGTATATGCGGCTCGGACCGCTGAACTTTTCGTAGTATGTACAGATTGTAACGCGTACAGTCGGCACGCGAGCCGAGCGAGGCCGCCCAGCGCGGCTGCCCGGCGCGGCCGCGGTGGGGAGCTGTCGGTATCCGTACACACGTACCACACTCTAGCTCGATCTACTAGCAGCTGCTCAGCTCAGCTAGCTCAGCTCATCACTCGTGCGTGCGCTTTACGCTCTTTGTTACGTCAATGACACCTGCGCAGCTAGGATGCGCACAAACTCAACTGAGGAACGTCCTTAAAGGAGGAATCGTGAATTCATGAATTTTTTGGATTATCAGTTGAAAAGAGGTCTATTGGACCATTTTGTTTCTTCTTCTGTGAAAGGGTCATGTTAATTGGATAATCCCTGCCTTCTGAAAAAAAGGTTGTGTTATTTAGATAAGCACATACACTGGTAGAATGGTTCTGAGAAAGGGTTGAAGCGATACTGTTTTTGTTTGTTTGTTTGTTTGTTTGTTGTTTGTTTTTTTGAAGGTGATGTCACAGGCTCAATGATTGGATGGAGCCTACGTGCAAGGGATATAGTGAAAGCCATATAACCCACGAGATGTACTGGAGAGTAGGTTGTCAGTTTAATTTCTCTTGAGCTTTCTGGGCGGGGTTCTGAAAACGTTTGGGGAAGGAGAAGGAGTTGCAGAACAGTAACTTTAGGTTTTGCATGGTGTTTGCAGAGCTTCATTATTTTGCTTTATTTTGGAGCTCTTTAGGGCGTTTCTTAGAATGCCTTCTTAAAGATCTGTATTAATAGACTGTATTTGAGAGGATTAGGTGTAAATTGATGTAATGCGTATTTTCGAGTTACAGGGAAAGGAAAAAAAAGAATTACAGATTTTACAGAATTAAAATGAACTACTGACAGAGGTAAACAAAGACACTCTTTTTTATCATGCAGTGGATGATTATAACATAAAAGTTGGATTGTATGCGGGTAATAATAAGTCAGTAGGTCATTTTCCATCTGTGATATAGCCCATATAGCTACACTAAGCTGGTGGGGTCCAGTTGGAACCACTGGGTTAGAACCCTGCTCTTTGCGAATGCAGTGCATGAACTATACACGGGACCTCCATTTTATGTCCTACTAGAGGGGACGGTATGTTTATATCCAGACTCGGGTTCGAAAGGTCATAGTCATAATAGTACTGAAAGATATAAGTAAATTGTCATGATAGTTGTAATTTGAAGGCGGAAAAATATGGAAATATTGAATTTGTTAGACAACAATGAACCAATACACAGAGAGTATACTATTATTAAGGCAAAGTCGCTTTATTTACTCGATAGTCTCAGAATATTTAGCAGATTTTGTAGTAAACTATGTAAGAACGTTTTAACTTGTTCATGATAATTCAGCAATGGGGTTGTAGAATCTTGGGATATATGTGAAAACTGGATAAAAGATAAAATCTCTTAATAGGAAATTCATAGCTTGTATATAGTACATTGCTCATGTTAAGAACATAAAAAAAAAGAATTTTTTTAGATTTAAAGAAGGATTTATCAGTATACATTCTAAAAAAATGTTTTGGATTTGGAAATTGAACCTTCATCAGTTTACATTAATTTTGTCTTTTCCACAAAAATAGAAGAGAGCAAAACAGAGCATAGGAAACCTTGAAAAAAAAGAGATTACATAGGTGGAAGACAGTTTGATGGATCAGCCGGATCAGGGAACGTGTGTGATATTTGAAGAAAAAACAAGCAAACGGGAATTACAAATCAGCGGTGATTATGATAATGAAGGAGTTAAGATTCGTTCCCATGTTTCTTGGTATGAAGGAGGAGAAAGGGATCAAAGTGCGATATGTTACACAATACAAATTTATTTGTATTTGTTTATCTATTACAATCAACTAGAAAAAAAAAAAAGGTATTTTACTAAAAACATGTTAAAGGGGAATTCCAGTGCAGTTTGAGGTAATAGTGTGAAAAGAAGTGTGAAAAATAGGATCAGAGATAAGGAAGTTATGACATTTTGAAATTTTTCAGAAAGCAATTCTTGACAATCAGTAAAAATATGCAAATAGCGAAGAGACGATGTCATCCCGTAACATCTTACCGTATATAGTTTGCATATTCATAAATCTCCATTTTTTTTTCATTCAAAGGCACTTTTGCCTCAGTCTCAATCCTGATATATCTTGCTCACCTTTATGCTAAAGTTATTCAACCAGGGATAACATCCTTTTTTTTTATACTTCAATAACATAAGCATTGAATCTGCCTCATTTCCTTTGTATATAATTAATGGAATATGAGGTGATAGCATCATCACCTCACTCATTTGTAAATTCCTTTCAACTGCACGAGAACTGTTTTGCTGAAATTAGTAAAACTGACTTTTTCACAATTTCCCTAATTTCTATCAAATTTCGATCAAATTTTGACTGTTTTACTTGAAAAACTTTACTCTTTCTTTTCAGACTTGCTTTAATATAAGTGGAATTGAATTATTCTTTTTAATAAAGGGAGAAAAGATATATAATGAAATACATGTAATTACAGAAATGAGTGATTATTACAGAAATTGTATGAAAAATTGGAAGAACACAGATACTTTGTTTTGATTTTTCAGATTTACTGCATTTTTTACTCATGAGACTAAAGATTTTTGCGAACAGTTAACAGCAGAAAATGAGTGTTGACAGGTTTACTGTTAAGTGACCGTGCATCACAAAACGAACAAAAAGTCGAACCCTTTGATTTTACGTGAGGACTCAAAAAGGCGAAACGGGTCAACCAAGTCATATTTTGATTTTTCATAATTTCTAAAAGAACTACCCTTCTTCTACATTATTCTTAATTTCGGGATCATAAAATGAATGGGAATGTGCATTTTCAGCAGTTTTTCTAAAACCTTTTTTTTTAGAGTAGTGAGATCGCAAGGCCCCTGTGTTCATTGTTTTATTGTAAATCCTTAGCACACTCTTCACTTTTAAGTCTATTAACTTTTGAAGAAATTTAGCTACTGCCTTGAAAGTTGGCATGAATCGTGGACAGAATGTGTTAATGGAGCATATTTAATTTCAGTCTAATTCGTTAGTCTCTTATTTGTTGTTGCTCCGGTGGTTCACACCTGTTTTTTTTTTTTTGTCCCATTCATCGCACAACCAGCACGGTTTGGTGAAGATTAAGCGCGTGAATAGACCCTGTACTTCAGAGCCTCTTTTCTAGGTTCACACTTTTCCAGAGTGTGTGCTTTCTTTCCAATATTTAGATAGGTTAGGAGAAACCATTTCATTTGAGCTATACATCATTTTAAAGCTTAAAGTCTGCTCTTTCAGAATCTGCCCTTAACTAAAAATTTATGTCTAGCGACTTTTCTTGGTTTGTGATGCGGGGTCACATAAATTTAAAAAAATGAAACTGAAAAAATTACCCTGGATTATTGCAATAATGATGATGATAATAATAATAATAATAATAATAATAATAATAATAATAATAACACAAACATCTGGCCAGAGAAAACAGAGTTTGAACACAGTGTTTTGTTGTTGCACTTTGAAGAGGAATTACAAATGATGCATTCTCTACAAATGATAAACGCTCAATCATGGTAATGTGATTTTACATGCGTTTTCACCCTAAACAAGAAGTGAAATGGAAACTATACTTTGATTTTATTGTTTTATTGTTACAAAAATGTCGGAGGTAAGGTAAAGAATATAGAGAGTGAAGAGTCCTTTGAAGGTACGAGACAGTTGTATGATGGAATGAAATGAGAAATTGGGGGTAAATCTCTGTAGACTTGATCGCCTCTATTAGAGAAAGCACACACTCTGGAAAATGTGATCTGAGAAAACACGCTCTGAATTACAGGGTCAATTCAAGCGCTTAATCTTCACCAAGTTATGCTAGCTGTGCGATGAATAAAACAAAAAACAGGATGTAAACCACTGGAGCAACAACAATGAAGGGATTATCAGATTAAGCTGACATTGAGCATGCTTTTTTAACATAATTTTCCACGATGAAAACCAACTTTCAAATCACTAGCATTAACTTTTCAAAAGTTATTAGAGTTGAAAGTGTAAGAGTGTGCAAAGGATTTTCAAGAAATGAAAAGGGACCTCTAACACAGACCTGATCACACTCCTCTACGAAAAGAGCCCCGGGTTGTACAAAACACTTTCCCATATTTTATGATCCCAAACTTAAGCATAATCTAGAAGAAGAATAGTTCTTTCAGGAATATGGGAAACTCAAAACTGACACTTGGTTGACCCGTTTCACCCCTTTTTTTTTAGTCCTCGCGTGAAATCAAGGGTGCGACTTTTTGTTGGTTTTCTGATGCACGGTCACAAATAGTTATAGTTTCTCGGCTTGTCTCAATGAATGAGAAGAAATAGAAATTCATACTTTTATAACAACGTCGATACTATAGGCTGCACAGCTATGTTTGTGAAAATAACGGACAGAAATGAAAATGATGGCCAACTTTGTGTGCAAACATGGTTGCTATGAAATGAGGGAAATAGGGGAGCCTAAATTTTGAAGTGTTTATAACCTATAAGTAAGATGCGAATTTTTCCCCTTGGCCTATAGCCTCTTGTCTGTTATTGTTGTTGTTATTGTTGTTGTTTTGTGGCAAGGGAAAATGATACATTATAGTACATGAAATGCATGTATCCGTGTTTATCGTTTTTGTACAGGCACTGAGGACTTGCTCCTGTATGTCGTCGCTGGATTAATCCTTGCTTGCTTTTTCTGCTGTCTTTGCTTTACTTACTGGAAAGTCTGCAACAATTCCAAGGGACTGGGATGCCTTAACAAGCAGGTGCCGGAAAGGACCGCAGGCTCTGTTGGAAGAAGATGGAGTGCTGGCGGCAGTGGTGGCGGCGGAATGGCCGATTTAGTTGAACACAATCTGGAGGTCGTGTGCGTCGATCCACCGCCCTCGTATAGCGAAGCGCTGAAGTACGCAATTCACAACGAGGACACGGAGCCAAAATACTCTGACACGTATATTTGAGTCTGTGTGAAGTACGTGTTAGAAAGTATAACATAGACCAAAGATGATCTGATGTGATGTGTGGGTATACCGTTAGCTTGAAATAGGCCTTATTCAATTATTTTACTTTATTTCCATAGAACAAAAAGCGATACATAATACATATTATATAAACAAAAAGAAAAGAAGTAAACTCTATGAAGTATAGGCCTAGTACAACTTGAGTATGGGAATGAATATCATACAGTATAAAAGTTTGAGACAAATAAGGCCTATGCATACTTTGCAGAAATG
>NW_027273413.1:0-11585 GCF_040938485.1 Diadema antillarum | reverse complement strand
TACTGTACCTTAGTCCCTGGATGGACTAGATCCACACTCGCTCACTTAGACCAGGACTTGGAGTGTAGTCTAGGTTATTGCTGAAAGGTCTTCTGGCTCTTTGTCCTTGTATAATATTTATCAGGATTACTTTATAAGGAGCCTCCGCAGAATGAGTCATCGGTTCAACCTTTATCCAATCAGCCTCATTTCATCATCGCAGTCCCATCCTGCCAAAAAAGAAAAAGAAAAGAAAAAGGAAAACCCTCTCTCTCAGGGCTTCCAACGGGAGAGATAAAGTCGTCATTTTTCCGTCATCGTCATCTCGCAGGCCTTCAGTGGACGATAACTCTTGTGATTCGTCGCTGGTCGTCATGCCGATGGTGTCACTTCCGACTTGGGATGTCACTGGATGGGTGCTCCCAGTGGCTAGACAGGGGAAATCCCTCTCTTCCTGCCAGAGTTCACATGGTATTCTTTCCTTCTCTCCATCTCAACCTTCATGCTCCTTCTTCCTCCTATCTCCATCATGATGCACACACACACACACACACACACACACACACACACACACTTTTTTGTTTTGTCAATCATTGATTTTCTTTCTTTTTCATATAAACAATATACACGTGTACAAATTAATTCGTGACAAGATAACACAAATTTCATTATAGCAACATAAATTCCACAAATGTCACTATTACAAATGAAAAAGAAAGAATTTTGTACATAAAAAAAGAAAAGACACACACACACACACTCTTTTTTCCCAATGATATATATTCACTTCCATTCAAATGATACCAAAAACAGCAATTCAATTTGGTATTACTGTACAGCGTATTAAAACCGAAATAGTTCCTTTGGTAACATTTCTGCACTTGGAAATAAAAATCAAGAGGTAATGATTGAGACACACTTTTCATTTTAATTGTAATAAATGAAATGAAAATAGTAATACATATACATTGGAACAAATGGAATGAAAATTAAAATGGAAACACACAAATACACACTCATAAACATGCAAGATTAAGTGTGTCTACTCTATTTTCCCATAGTAGTTACACAAATTTTTCACCCTTATGCACAAATCCATGTACAAGTCTTAATTGAGACATAAGGTAGTAATGCAAGGTTACCTTCCTTGAAGGTTCCCCATCTTTCTCCCACTCAAACCTTGAGAATTTTTCCTGCTTGGCACTGTTGCTGCATACATTATCAACTTTTTGTTAATCTTCAATGTTTAATATTTTTTGACAAATTATGATATCACCAGGGGTCTATGGTGTCAGCATGTCGAAAGAAATTAGATGAACTGAAACTACAACAGGCATGGCAAAGAAATTGAAAAATCTTCCCATGGAAATTAGAATTTTTTTTTTTGATGAAACAATGTTGTATCATTGCTAGTAATGTTATGGTTACAGACACTTTTTAACATTGTGTTGGCCCAAACTTTGCTGACTAATTTATATGATGATATTCAGATGTGTGAAAAAGAAGAAGAAAGTGCTCCAGCATATAAAGGTTTTGAACATCATGGATTTCTCATTTGGAATCCAACAATCCAACTTCAAACCGTACCAACCTTGATCCCTTCAAATCCAAACTGAAGACCCATCTTTTCCAGCAACTTTGTGGATAATTTGTGACATGTGGGAGGAGCCAGGTGCCTTTGATAAGTACTTTACACACAAGCGGTGCAATATAAATGCTGTTCACTATGGTCATTATTATGGTCATACTAATAGGAGAACTATGAACAAATATCATCATGCAATCAAACTACTACATGGTTTATTCTATTACTGCTTTATGGGACATTTTGAGTTTGGTTAATCTGGTTAATCATAGATTTTCACTTTTTTAAACCATTTATCATTAATTTCAAACTCAATTTTTTTTTCATATGTTCATACTTACATGATATGAGAGACTTTGAAGCATACAGGATAATGCACCAAGAATATTTCAAGCTGGAAATATGGTTATACTGTGTCTTTACTGCCCAATATGGGCATTCTATTTCATTTGCTTTCCCCCAACCACCTGCCATGCTTTATGTATGTAATGTATATCATGGAATGAGTATTTATTTTGCCCGCCTTGATAGTAGATTTTGCAGAACAAGAAAAGCTGATTTTTTTTTTTTACTTCTAACATCTGACTACCATACCTAATGTAAGTCTGTTATCATGAGTGGTCTATGCGTCAGATGTGACATAGTTTCTGTTACATAAGTGGAGTTGAACTTTATCAACAAGCTGGACATTGCACCTTGAACGTTTGACCCTCCAGCAGAACGAAAGACCCTGTGGGGGATGATGACAAAGCCCTTTGGTCATCCACTCACCCCAGACATAGCAGGATGTTTTGATTCAAGAAAGTTTTGTTTTGATTACCAGTAATTGGAAAGAGGGACTCAATGACTCATTAATTAAGTTTTGTTTCCATTGTGCTCTTAATAAAGAGCAGCATGAAATCTGCAATTACTAAAACACAATTATCTGATCGCATGAAATGTGATGTCATGCTCCATCATACCACATTGTGTCTACCTAAAAGAAAAATACTTTGGCCTGCATAACAAAAAGCAAAGCATGCATGATTGCTGTAAGGAAAAATGATTAAAAACTTGACACTTTTCCTTCTCTCTCTCATTAGACCAAATATGATTTTTAGAGTATCGATATCACATCCAAGGATTTTTCCAAATGTGCTGGAAATATCAATCCACACATAGATGTATATAGAGCCATTGAAATCCTAGCAAGAGATTTGTCTTCAAAGTTCTAGGATTTTGCATTTTCATTTGTTGTTTTGAAGAATTGAATGTTCAGTGCAGACAAAGTACAGGGCAAAAAACAGAGTCCTTTATAATTGAGAACTGGCAACACATTAAATCGGAGGAACAAATACATTACCGTCACCTTCACAGTGATATAGGATGACTTGTTGTGTTAATGAGACAGAGTGCAGTGTTTTCATCTTGATCTGACTAGATTGGAACCATCTTAAGTTTCCTCCCTGTCATGATTTCATGTGGGATTTCTGTATTACATGAAGATGTTAGCGTTCATGTTGCTTCCTACCGGAGTCAGGGCTCATCGTGTTGCCGTGCCGATTCCACTGGGCGAGACGGGGGGAAATCTTCCCCTTCCTCCTGGACTTATCCCCCCTCCTCATCTCATCCCGTCTCCGCTTCATGAGCCTCTGGAGGAGGCTGATGTCATGTCTTAATCTTTCATCAGATCAAACATGACTCCCATGTCATGGGAAATTAAAAGAAAAAAAAAATCATGTTGAACACTAAAAGGAATGTTGCGAGTCTCATTTTGAATGCTTCATCCCCGGCCTCAACTGGAATTGTGTCTGAAATGCCTGATAATCTGGAGACTTGCAGCAAAGGACAGGTGGCAGGGATTAAAACAGACTTCAAGATGCTAATCTTTCATTAACCCCTTGCGTGTCTTGAGTGCTGATTGGCACAGAAAACCACAGCTTTGTACACATTGACCAAAGTTTGTGGCACAGAAAGGGTTAACAAGAATTTAATGTCCCATATATTGACATGTCTTTTATCCCATCCTGCTGGTGGTATGTACCAAACTGTCTACTTGTACTTTAAGAAGGAAAATGAAAGAAAGGGAGCATATTGAACCTGCCATTCCATGATATGAAGTTTACACTCTTAATGATTGTAATGAAACCTTTTGGAAGTGTCTGCATTGTTTCATTATTTTCACTTTTCTTTCATCACTGTGATAAATGCAACCATTTTTTGCAATTCATTCATTTTTGTCCAAGTATTAAAAGCTTCCTTTAATCTAAAAAAGCACTGAAAAGTCTGACCTCAAATGAAAAAAAAATAACCCTACTTTTTAAGATCTTTGATACTGTCAAATGCAAAATGAACAAGACATGGATTGAGACATGATAGTGATATAGAATAAAACTTTAGAAATGTTCTGTGCTAATATTTGATTATGATTCATGGTTTTTGGCTAGTTGTCAGAATTTTCTCAGCATTATCCTCAGAATATATGATATACATGTAGCTTCAAAAATACTTTCAGATCTGTGACAAAAGTCTGGTGGTGATCCAGGAGTAGTTAAATTGTCATTACGTGATAGAATATACCGAATGGATGTTAAGATGTCTTTATGATGGCTAGACTCTGTAATGGCTAATTGTCCTTGAATACAGACAGTTTGAGAGATCCTTTAGTCTGGAGAGTTTTACAGAGGGCTATTATGTCTTCCTGGGGAACATTGGGTTCATCCTCCTTATTTCCTGGTCTTAGTGCCTGGTTTTTCTGTCGATCAAAATTCCCCAAATGTTTAAAATGGAACAAGTCGCAGCATGCCGCTACTACAAGTGTGGCCTGGCACATGAGAAGGGAGTGTAGCTTTACAGCAGTCACATAAACGGCCTATGGTGGGCCAAAAGTTGCCTGTGAGATGTAAAGAGTAAACTTGGATATTGTCACTTTGAAGAGCGAGAGAGAAAGTAGAAAAAAAAAAGTATCCAGTGGACAAGCCTGGTTGTAGAGATGCTATGGAGATGCCGCTACCAATATGACATGAAGTGGTTGTCAACCAATCAAGGTCTTTTTTTACTCACTGGGTAAGAGAATTCATTTATATGCTCATCTCAGAAGTATCTATATGAATATGCATGACATGATCATACTCACTCTATCAGTAGTTGAGGACCAGAAGGGCACTAAAACTGGAGGAAGTCCATGGAGTTGAAACCCTCTGTCTCTCTCATGTGAAGAAATGAAGGTGACAAGTCACTATAGCAAATGTTATGGAAGCAAAAGTTCATTCCTTCAGATGGCTCATTATGCATATGGGCCATGACGCGAGAAAAGGGCGTGCTCAAATGCCAGAAAACAGTGCTAAAGTTTGACAAACCAATACGCGCAAAAACAGATCAGCTAGCTAACTGTGCACACGTGCAGAGATGCATCAAAGAGTGCCAGGATTTGGGCTAAAGATGCTTTTTTAAATGTCATAATTGAGGCATTTGGGAGCGGAATTTCGAAAAATGGTTTGCATATCTAAATACGTCAGAGTTCATCGTACAATGTGGCCTTGAAAACTCATTGTCGGTGTTTTATGCCATAAGGGCCCTTTTCTCGCATCTTTGCCCATACATATATGAAGTTCATGGTCAAGGTAGATGAATTGATAAATGATGTGATGAGTCAAGAAAGACTAAACTTACGTTCAGACGACAAGCCTTAACCTTGAGGTTAGAGCTTGTAGTTAGGGCCCGTGAAGACGCACTCGTAGTTAGCTAACCTCGAGGTTAGCTCAATGTTAAGAGCCACAAGAAATCTTATGGTTAGCACTCTAACCACGAGCCGCGGGGGTCCCCACTCGTAGTTAAGCACCGTGTGGACAAAAAATCAACGCACTCAAAGGGGCAGGAATTTAACCTTGAGGTTTCGTAACCTCAAGGTTAAGATTCGTCGTGTGGACACACGTCGAAGTTAGGGAGTAAGAGCTTAACCTCAAGGTTTCCTAACCTCGAGGTTAGGGCTTGTCGTCTTAACATAACTATAGACCTATCATACAAGAATCACTTGACCCAGTTTTAGCATAGAAATATTAGAAGGTTCATTGAATTGAAGTTGAATGGATAGGATAACACATTTGGTTATGTTTTGACACAAGAATGTCAGAGAGCAATAAGATTTAGAAATAATTATGTTATCAGGAAGGAGAAGAAGAAAAATGAGAGTTGATTGAAGAGGGAGATGGAGAAAAGGTATGAAGAGTAGAATGAGAAAAAATATGAAGAGTTTGTTCGCAAAAACCGATAAGTCCATATTTGCCAAATGGAGATATTTGCGATTAAAGGTCAAGAAAAATAAAAAGAACAATAAATTTTTGCTTCTTTTGATCATAACTTCAAAAATGTACCTTTATATGTAGTTATCAATATGTCATTTTTAAAAGGTATTATTTTGTACTTTATGACAGAGACCGTACTTCAGAATCTTCAAAAATGGACTTATCGGTTTTTGCGAACAAACTCTTCATATATTCAGTGAATGGGAAGATTGGGAGACAGAGAGCAATAGGTAAAGAGATTGGAAAAGAGGAAAAGAAGTGTGAAATGGGTGGGCTAGAGACACATTCAAGGAGAATACAGTCTCAGCAGGTGAAAGGGGGTGAGATGTCTTCAGAAGAAAAGAGAAAGATAAGTAAAAGACTGAGGAAAAATAGCAGTGGAGAATATACAAAGGGACAAAAGTTGCAAAGTAAAAATTGTAGTGTTGAGAGAAAGAAAAAGTGGGAACAAGTGAGAGAAGGAGAGAAAAGGTAGAGTATTATAAAGCTCGAACTGCAGTGGGGAAATATGTTGAGCCAAATATCATAAGGCAAGAAATGCTAGGGTGGCATACGGGAAAGAAAATGGAAGAGAAAGAGAGAGAGGGATTGAGGAAGAGAAAAAGAGGGAGCCCCAGAGGAGGATAAGAGAGACGTGTCCAGCAAAACTCATTTTGAAGGCTGGCTTCCTGAGTTGGAAACGAATGAGTCGAGCAGTCCTCTCGCTTCGCACGCACGCAGCCCTGCTCTGGCATTGCGTGATGTGACGTAGACAGTTCCCCCAATCCTGGTTCCCTCTCTTGCAGCGCTGCGAGCAAGCTAAGACCTTGGCGAGATCGATTGCAATCTACCACGTAACGAGGGAGAGAACTTTGCGTCAGTCTGAAGCTCAGCTGGCGTAGGAACAGGTTGTGGATGGACCACAAGACTTTTCTTTTTGAAGCCCAGGCAAGAAAGACTTTCTGGGAGAGCGAGTAAAACCTGCCACTTCCGAAGATGGATGCGGTGAGAGTGAGAAGTGGTGGCTCCTCAGGAACTTGAAGTGGATTTAAGTTGAGAGAAAACTTCGTGATATTTTAGGAGCGATGGATAAGGGAACGGTGAGCCAAACTTTTAAGAGTTTTTGTGCCTTATTCTTTCTTTCCTCTCCATCATTTTGAATTTTATTTGAGATTGATGCAAGCATTACTTGTTCAGTTGATTGTGGGAGTTCTGTGTATGTGAATTCTTTGTCTTGACTTTCTTATTCCTATTCTTTGTGTTTTTGCCACTATTTGTTCAGGTTTTTGATGTGGATTTTGTACTACGGTTCACATAAAGCTCAGTGTAACGATAGTGCTGATGACATATAACTGTTTGTTTGCACTCAACGTATTTTGGATGCCAAAGGACTTTCTATCAGTAGCTCGATTCCAAGCAGGATTTGTTTTGTTGCTATACTTTTGAGGAAGAGATGCAACACTGGAGGTGCTCAAAATGAATAAGTGGAATAACTTCATACCAATCTGTGTGGATGGTGTGCATCTCTTCGTGTCTTCAAGACACTTTCATCTTAATTCGTTAAGCTTTTCATTGTTAAGTCATTGATGTGCATAGCACACATCTTTACACCTATGCTTTTGTTTCCTGATTGTATAAAGCTTATAGACTGGCATTGTGAGATTTTGATATGATCTTTTTAAATATGGCATTGTCATTGTTGAAATCATTATCATGAATATTAGTGTTATCACTGTTTGAACAAAATGTTTGACTTGGGTCATATCTGTGCTTATAAGATTTTCTCCTATTCCAAAAAAGTAACTAAAAAAAAACTGAGAAGTGAGAATTCTGAAGCAATTTATAGCCTGTGTATTACAGTAATCCTGCAGTAGAAGTTTTTCTGTGTAACATAGTCACTTCTAGCTCTAGGTGGCTTTTAGCAACTCTTGTCCAAATCAAAGGCTGATTTTAAAGAGAGAGAGAGAAAAAAAAGAAGAAGAAAAAGACTGGATTCAACTACTGCAGCAGCAGATGAAACAAGGCCGGAAACTGTAAATATGTCCTACTTTATCGCTTTGCAAAGTCATAGCTCTAATCCCTAGCAAAACACAGAGATGACAACAGATTGGAAAGGCGCTTCAGTCTACCCGAGGGAGTCTTGTAAACCAATCGTCTCGCAAACCTTCGTCCCGTAAACCAATCAAATTAAACAGCGTCTGACGTAGGAGCGAGTTTGGATACTGACCTGGAGATATAGAGACTGTAAAGGCTGCTAATCAGTCCGTGTTTGTGCAGAAGAAACACAAAGTAGCACATCGCTGGACATTTGTCAGCACCAGCCTCCATTTGATCTGATACCAAACATTATCATCACCTTTTAATTGCCCCCTATTTGCGGTTTGCTGCTGGTCACCATGGCAACCAGCACACGATTTTCAGGTAGGGTCATGAATGCATTGGAGTGTAGTGTTACGTCATCAAGCCTTTCATCTATTTTGCTGATGAAAGCATCCCATTTATTGCCCGTTATTGTCTTGGTTTTACCAAACATCACTATAAATGATGCAAGCTTTGATGTACGTAAAAAGATGAATATCCTTAGTTAATCTTTCCACTGGCAAATCAAAAAGTGTCAACAGAGTGTTTAATGCATGCCTTTCATGGTTAATTGCTTTGGCAACTTTGATAGGATTTGGTTCACATAGTGTAAGGTGATGCCTTACTTTGTGTGCAGGTCTAGACTAAATGATACAAGATTCATCACGCATGAATGTGTTCTGAGCTCAGATAATTACAAACAGTACGAGAGCAAGGGTTGCTCATTGTTCCTTTTTACATTGAAACCCAATGCACAGCTAATAGTGAAAAATAATGAAGTAGATTTTGCTACAAATTTGGATTATATTGGAAATTCAACTTCTAAAGAAATTGAGCATGCTGTAGGTCTGAACTTCAGCAAATGAAGTAAGCAAAGTTTATTTCCATCTAGTAGATGTCAGTATGTCACAAATTGCCAGGTGCCCATAAAAGTAGTGTTTATTCAGCGAGAGAAAGAGGCTAATTCAGCAGAGACAAAGTCACCTCTGTGAAGATTAACCTTTGGAACCGAGACACTAAGATGGACTCTACTTTAGTGACCAGATCATTGTCATAACATCTCAACAACAGGAATATATACTAGAACCACTGTAAAACATGCATTGTCTAAAGTGAGAAAACAAGAAAAGATCTGTTTCTTTTCAAATCTCACTCTTCAGCTACTGCAGGTATTCTTTTTTAAGAGTGGACAGAGTCCAACCTGCAACAAGCCTGAATGGTATCAATAAAACCTGACTGAGAAAAATAAGGTATCAAATTAGAATGATACTTCTGTGTCAGGGGTTAGTTAGTAATAGTAGAAAGGAATTACACTTTCCACTGGATGGAACTATAATGAGATGTCTGGAGAATTCTTTAAAGAAGAATTGGACATAAAAGATTTTGGCCAGTGATTGAACTAGATTTTGAAGGTAGCAAAAATCCATGAGCTATTTTTTTTTTAATGTTGTCTCTTCATTATATGACTCCCTAATAGTTACTACTGGAGATATTTCTGTTCATTTTGTGTGGAGAAAAGGGTTTGGTGCAGGCTAACAGGTTGTCCGGTCCTGGATCCAGTCGGATTATACCGCTAATCCACCCAAACCCTTTTTTCCGCCTTTTCTGTCCTGCAGTAATTTCAAACTTACTAACCGTCATCCATTTTCCATGCCCCTAAATAAAGTTCTCTGCAGTCCTCACACATCCATTCGTGGTGACTTCACCTTTCTATAATCCTTTCATTAGTTTGGTCAACTTTATATCACCCCCTTTGCCCTACCTCTCTCTCTCTCTCTGAAAGAGGATTGACAATATTATTAACCCTCTATGTATGGGATCATGAGGGGTGTGTGTAAAGTCTATGGAGATTGCATGATTGCGTAGGAAAACAGGTTAATAATTGTGCAAGTTTCCTTTTACATAAGACTTTGTGGATCCCCCTAGGAGTAATGGATGTGACATACCAGAACCTCTTCAAATTTGGAAGAAAGTTATTGTATTACAAAAAAAAGAGTTAAGTTTCTTTGTGCAAGTCATCATGCATTACTGAATTGTAGCTTATTTTTTTGATACTCCAGTCTGAACTCAAATGATGCATCATCTTTAATGACCTACCAAAAGTATCAACCTCATCAAATCAGACGTGTCTTCTACATTACTTTTGTTCAAAATTAATTGATTCTTTACCAACTCGAGTATGTTTGCCCATGATTGTTTATCATGGCCACTTCAAAAAGTATGAATAATTGCTACCTATTTGCATTGATAAAGGGCAATTTGTCAATCAGTTGCAATAGATTATGTTTGTTTGTTTTTTTACCATTCAGATGGATTACTTTTTAGTCGCAATCTAACAGAGCAAAATATGAAATAAGAAATCAGTCAGAAACTTTGGTCATATCCATATTGCACACTGGTGCTTGCCGTAAACTGGTGCTCACCCATACTAGGCTCCAAGATAAGAGTCTCTTTTCTTTTCAGCCGAAGATAGAATTGAGGCATGGGGGGGGGGGGGGGGGGGGGGGGGGGGGGAGGGGGAAAGGGGAGAGGGGGAGGGGTACCATATTATACATCCTTGGCCCCCTCTCAGGAGATTCGGGTCGCATTGCATGTCAATCAGAGCACCTGTCTATCAGTACACTGGATATGGAAGTATTCTAAGAGGAGACGGATGACGTCAGGGAGGAGGAGGAAGAGCGTGACCGGTCCCAAAATATCCTCCACCATCGCAAGTTCCTCCTCCTTTTCTATCGCAACAGTTGCAAAGCGATTTATTTTCGAGCCCAGAAACACCATCCGTCAAGACTGTAAATAATATCACCCTCTTCTCGCTAGGATGTGATCTAAATTCTGCTCGCTCCGGCAGCAGTGCAGCGTTAGGGGAGTTTCACGTCACAAGGAGGGCAGCTGCTCGTGGGGACGAAGGAAAGGTTTGCGTTCCTGTTTCCAGGACTCTGTTGCTAGGAAGGCATGTGACTCCGTCTCACTGATGTGTTCAAGGTAGAATGGCTTGATGGCGTCTTCTGAGGAGAGTTTTAAGGTCTGTGATGATGGAAGACTTTGGATGAGTCCATGTGAATCACTTTCAATCCTGTGGTACGCCTCCAACTAATAGAGTGGTTTACCATAACATTCAAATTTGTACACTTAGCTCGCTATTACAGGTTTTTCAATGACAGGCAGATAGCTTGTTCATGGCTTGCATGATAAAGCGACAACTGCTGCTTGTAAACTAGATACCAAGAAGCGAAATTTATCAAGTCGAAATAGGTTGAATTAAATAGCCCATTACTAGTTCATAAAGGTGAAAAAAGTCACTTGATATGAATACTCACAAATTTGTATGTACACCAGCCATTTAGCAAGTGATCGAATAAAACTAACAGAACCTACCTTGCAGACATCTGATGCACAGGTATACCAATGACTTTCTTTCATTTTTTTCACAAATATATTTTGTTTTTGTATGATTAACAATAATCATATTGTGATTAGTAAAGCAGCTGTTGTAGTTCTTTCAATAATGATGAAGTAGATTATGATCATCAATATTGTCATTATCATCACCACTTTCATTTCTAACATTCAAAATACTGCTATTTCTCTTCTTTGGGTAAAATTGTTATTATTTCTTTACTAGTATGATCATTATTAGCTTTAATCTTTTCATCACAATTACTATCAAGATGCTGAGTACT
>NW_027273412.1:0-11723 GCF_040938485.1 Diadema antillarum | reverse complement strand
GGCATCGGGACGCGTTTTTTTTTAAAGACGGCACAGATTGGGGCATGGCGCGTGTTAAACCTATGGGAAAAACGATGGGTTAGGGTTTTTGGTTATGGTTAGGGTTAGGGTTGGGGTTAGGGTTAGGGTTAGGGTTAGGGTTTGATGGTTAGGGTTAGGATTAGGATTAGGGTTAGGTTTAGGGATAGGGTCCCCGATAGATTTTTAGTTTCCCCAATCTGTGCCGTCTAAAAAAACACGCCATCGGGACATATGTGTTTTCCTGTCCGAGCTTGGCCTGAAGATGGCGTGAGGTGGTGTTGATGGTATGCCGCCACGCCGCTCAGCGGGTGCGACAGCCCACCGCGGTGTGACCATAAATTCCGCCTCCGGCTGGGAACGTTATCCGTCAGCACGCCATTTCAACAATGTAACGCAGGAGCGTGCGGCGCAGCGTCATAATGGTGTATGTCGCCGCTTAAAGGAACGAATATGGGCTCTCGTGGCGCGTTGTAAATAAAAGAGGCTTGAGATGCACTATCAGATCTTTTCCCAAACGTTTGAAGCATCAAACGTAAACTATAAAAGCCATTGTAACATGCAGTTGCATCACATATCTCTCTGTTTTTAGCCTTCTCTGAATCGTTTCCCATCGAAGTGTGAGCTAATAAGATGAAGCTGCGATAGCAATGCAGTTGATGAAATATAGAAATGTGAATCGAAGAAATTTTGTCTAACTATTAACGAGCATTGCTGATATGGAGCGAAGGAAGCGAAAGAGATAGTTAAAAACAGTTGTGTTTCTTCTTGTAGGACTGAATACACTTTCTGCACATTATCAATGTGAAAACCTGAAAATAAGAAGTCTTTTGATCCAGGAACTAATTCCTAGATTTTTCCTAATGGAGGGAAACGGATCATTTCATTTTTCTGACAAATTTACGATTTTTCGCACCCTTGTTGTGATTTACCTGCTGTTTATACTGTTCTCCCGAACCGTTGGGTATTATCCATTGATCGTTTATCTTTATTTTTATTTCATTTCTTTTCAAGTTTTGCTCACTCCCTCGCGTTCTAATTTCAAATGAAACAATACTTGCTTCCTTAATAATGTAGAGACGAAGAGAATTTCCCTATCCTGTCAATTGGGGGCAGTCTAACTTTTTCATCATTTTATTCTCGAATATTTTCACAGTGCGGTATTGGTTAAAAGTAATATCACGTCCTCATCTGTTCGTTCCAAGAAACTTTTATTTTGGAGGTGGGTGGGTTATTGGTGCATTTTCTGTATACTGAAAAATGTGAAATGAAAATCGTTGACACAAAATTAAATATAATACTTAAAATATGACATCTTTTTTATCAAACAGCATTAGTTTGTTGATTTGAAAAGAAACATTAGGGGAACTATGAAATAGATAAGTCTAGCGGACGGCGCTGATTTCTTCAAATGACTAAGGAACCAACCACGGCTATGACAACAACAACAACTATAATCGATTAAAGCAATGACTAGGAAAGATCAACTGGGAATGATGATCGATTCGACAGTCTATGGAATACATTTCTTTAATTTCAAGACATAAAGAAACAAGGCAAGCTATCTGTTGTTCAACATTCGTGTTTGCTGTCATGTTTTTTTTAGAGGTTTATTTGTTAATAGGAGATAAACAGTCATACGCGCACACACACACACACACACACACACATGCATACAATAGTACGCATACATATCTTATTTTCTTCTTTATAAGCAAAAACCTGACCATGCATACTAGTAACTCCAAAAGACAATAACCCCCTCCCCCTCCCCCATCAAACTCGAGGCTCATTGAAGATTTTACGATCTTCATTCCCGGTGAAAAATGGTGAGTCTGGCCGCTTTTGGCGTTCATGCTATGGCTCCTCATTTCTGTTCTCTCATCGAGTGAAAAGCTGTAAGATAACATTTACGGAGAAGCAATGGCTGCATGCAAAACTCAAAACACATCGGATCTTGCCCTCACAAGGATTCGAAATCAGGTGATTGGCATATCTTCATTAGCAATGACCCAGAAATGTTCGTCTGCCCGCCCGCCCGTCCGCCGATAATACCCGGTATGGATGTAGGACGCCGGCGTGATTTACGCCGCAGTTTTTACGAACCTCCTAAAACGCAGGTCGGCATTTCTCTGTCACGCAGCACCGAGATCACGCATCTGCATATTATCTGAGCGCGATTCAGAAATGCAAGCAATTCGTCGTTTGGTAGTGGTTTCAGCGGCTTCTATTGAGAACAAGTGTAGTCGTTTGGGCCAACTACAATTCCTGCAATTCCAAAGATTGCAAAAATTGTAAATGTATAGCCTGTGCATGTGAAGAAAGGGATTGGAATGTTTATCTTGAAATCAAACAAGCTAAAGCATACGAAAGTAACTTTTAATCGGTCTGAATACAATAACTCCCCTTCCCCCCTAGAATACAGCAATGCCCCCTCATTGTGAATCCAATGTCTTGACAAACAGTTCCTTGAAATGTCATTCTTTGCCAAGGCTGCCCCCCCCCCAATAAATAGATAGATAATTGATTAAACAAAACAGAATAAAATGAAAAATGTGCTCTTGCAGACGTTATAGCGTTACCGTGTCTGTTGCAGGAGACTACTGGCAAAGAGCGGGGTAACACATTTTGTTTTATGAGTGGACGAGAGTTTTACGGTGTACGCCACGTGTGATTCATCCCAGATAAAGATGTTTACCCTGACAAGAGCTATTTGACATTCTTTTCGTTCATGCACAAGCTCTTCTCTCCCCTCCTCATATCCCTCTCACCCCGCCCACCTTCCCCCATTCTTCCAATTGAAGCTGCCCTTTTGATATTGTCTGCTGCCCTCATCCGGTTCAATAGAGACACTGCGAAATGTCGGCGCCCTTTTTTATTTTTTTTTCTATCTTCCCTGTTTATGTATTCGTGCCGCTTGAACGTGGAGTTCAGCCGAGATCGTAACTTCGAAAGCCACCGAGCCATGTGATTTATGAAGGTGACGCTTGAGATTACGGTAACTGAAGCCAGACTTGAAGAAAGCTGCAACGTTTAACGAATGCCCGCGTGCAACCCTGGGCTTGTAGAGATTCATTGCGTCGAAAGTGTATAATCAGAAGCTATACGTAGATTTGAATACATATTTTTGTTTTACTACTGTACAAAAAAAGAATATTATCAGTACTCTACTGTAACAGGCGAAATCGATTATGCTTGCTCTTTCTTTATCGCTCTCCAGATCCCCATCACTGCATAAAATGAATCAAAACGGATGGAATATGAGAAAACAAACATAATCCTGTACTCATGATAAATAGCTCACAATCATTGTCTAAAGTGTAAGGTAGGTGAAAGTCTTCAAGCAAATAGAAGCTTTTATAGGTTTATTCATAAAGTCTCCAAAAAATGAAGGGTAGCATGTCAGGCGTATAGCTTTTAAGTGTATCTGTTTTTGTTTTTACCCCTGGCTAACTACACAACATGACGCTTATTTATGCTTAGTGACGCATGGGAGTATTATTCTATCACTGTCTCCTTGAACTAGCAGAAGGAACGCAACATAAAAAAGAAGTCTGTCAAAATCTGTTATGAATGATACTCATCAACTGACAGATTTCTGAGCAGGTATTGCTCAAGGAGTGGCGTTACAAGCGTAGCGTTCTCTCTCTCTCCCTCCCTCTCTCCCTCTCCCTCCCTTTCCCTCCCTCCCTCTCTATCCATCCATCTATCTATCTATCTATCTATCTATCTTTCTATCTATCTATCTATCTATCTATCTATCTATCTATCTATCTATCTATCTTTCTACCAATCTATCTATCTATCTATCTATCTATCTATATTTCTACAAATCTATCTATCTATCTATCTATCTATCTATCTTTCTACCAATCTATCTATCTATCTAACTATCTATATATCTATTTATCTACATTTCTTTGTACATATGAATATATTGTGCGAATGAATACACGAATACTTCACTCCAAATATACATGCATTCAAGATTGTAATGTAAACATATTATGAGAGGAAGACAAGGTGAACACTCCTCTTTCAGTGAGACTGTGAAAATGTAATGTGTTTCTCTGCGAGCATGCCAGTTTCACTTTTCAGTCATTGTGGTGTGAAAATGGGTTTAAGTTAACACCGTTCCAATGGCAACGGAACATAGCAGGTGTGACAGCGACAAAGAAAATGCTATACAGCATGCAGGTAGTAAGAAATACATAGATGAGCAATGTTTGTCTTAAATTTCTCCCCCAACGGCAGGCCCATCCAAATTTGAAACACACAAATGAATAGCTTAGTGAACTTTATGGGAATCCTTTACACAAAATTGCTATCGGTTATCAGCCGCATCTAATTGACAGTGTCAGCATAATATGGCGTAAGCATTGTGATAGATAAATTAATTATCTTTATAGTAATGAATCCATAGATGATTATCGAGAAATATTTGTCTTAAATTTCTCCCTATAGTGATAGGATTATCCAAATTTGAAACATACAAATAAAGAGCTTTTATGAGGATTCTTTGGACTTATTGTTGTCAATTATCACCCAAGTCTAATTGGTAGTGTTAGCAAATTATGACGTATTGTGATAGCTGAATTAATTAGCTTGATAGTAAACAATCTATAGATGACTATCGAACAATTTTATTTTTCTGAAATTTCTCCACGGTGACAGGCACATCCAAATTTTAAATATGCAAATAGATAGCTGAGTGAATTTTATGGGGATCCTTTTGACAAAATTGTTGTTGGTTATCACCCAAGTCTAATTACGTTTTCATTAAAGAGGTTACAATTTGCTTTGAAACTCTTAAAATGTTGTATTTTGCTACTTCAGGTAGGAAATATATCCCTTTAATGTACATATCTGATTTAAATATTTCAATGAAATATTCTTCAAAGTGTTTCCTCTCAAGAGCGCATGTCAAAAATTAAAAATCCCAAGTGCCCAAAATGACTTTTGGCGCACTTTGGTATCTCTCTAGCCCACTGTGCGCCGTAAAAAATTTGTCAATCGTTACTTGATTTTAGCACAAACGAACTGCCATTGCACACCGCTAATACATACGTAATACAAACAAACACCAACAAACACTCAAACAAACCTCATAATGCAAACAAACCGACTCAACACTTTTTTCCTTGATATTTATTGATTTCATTCAAATCATTCATAAATCGACCCATTCTGGGTGCAACATGAACAAAAAAAAAGTTACAAATGGCAATTCGAAACAAAAGCAAATCCATTTGTCAATTTATACCACAAATAATCTCACTTCAACATAGATAACTCGATTATAGACCAACCCTACTAATAATTTCTTCACGAGAAAGTTTTGACATGTATTTTTGACATGTATATTCCTTGAATATATTGGTTTGGATCATGTAACACCTTCTTACTTACAAGGGCATATACATAAAAAAACACACAAATATATTACACAAATCTAGAATGAAATCAGTCATAAAAGACCCCACCACCCCCTCCCCTCCCAAACCGAAACAAATCTAGGGCCTACATCTATCCTAAATATTAAATCCTACCAACATCCGTCATACCATTTATAACTATCCTTCTTCAAATCCAATCCCCAACCCACCAACCCCTGATTAAACAAAACCTAAATCATCTCACACCCACATTCACCGACCCAAATACATACATACATACACACACACACACACACACACACACACACACGAAGGTTCGTTATTCCGAAGTTTCGTTTTTTCCGAGGCTTCATTTATCCGAAACACACAATTCCCTATACCTAGTGGTTCGTTGATCCAAAAATGAAATTCGGAATAACGAACCTTCGGAATAATGACCCTTCGAACGAATGAGCCTTCGGACGAATGAGCCTTCAGAATAACAAACTTTTGCAATAACGAAATGTAACCCCCTTCCCACATACCGACGCACACCCGAACCGATACCACATCCTTCCTGATGAAACGATTTCCCAATGTTGATAAATAAGACATAATGGACCGTATGCAGAAAAGCAGCATCCGCCCGCACGCAAGCTCCACTCCGAATTCATATACAAATCTGCCAAACAAACTCATCAAATTCAAAGCTGCTGATAAAATCAATATCAATGTTTATGCCAGCAACAGCTTACTAGGTATCCCTCCCCACGCGCAGCTAAAAAACACATACGCAAAAAACTGACATAATAAACACATTCTTCCATCACACACACACACACACACACACACACTCACACACACACGCACACGCACAAACGGACACTAAATTATCATGTGCACGCGCACATACACACTTTCTTGAAACCTCACCATGACTTTTTACATGGCATGTTTGCATGGATGTAGCCATGTAAGTTATGTGTTAGTATTTCAATGATTATGTCCAGAACGATATTACCCAGCAAAATGTGCTTCGAGGGCGGGCGACAATCCGTGTAGGGGGCGACAATCCGTGCCGCCAACGCCCGTCACGGATTGTCGCCCCGAGCAGGAGGCGACAATCCGTGTAGGGGCGACAATCCGTGTCGCAACAGCTGTGCTTGTTGTGGGAATTGTGTCGCTTGAATGTTTCGTTCCTATTATCTTCTGCGTGCTTAAGGCCCCGTCACACTATAGCGTATAAATCAGCGAACGCCTAGCGGATGGGCAAAATTTGGCAAAGTCCAGATACGCTCGAATACGCTCGAATTCGCAAGCAAAATGTGGTTTTCGAACGTTCGCCTAACGAATGATGAGCATATGCTAACCGTGTTACGAGCGGATAAAGTAACGAATGAAAGCGAATGCGTACAGTCCATCCAACGGATGCTGAGCGGACAAAGCGAATGAGCAGCGAATGCCCAACATATGCTAAGCGATACTGTGGCAATCACGTGACCGATCTCGGCTGACGTATACTTCACCAAATAATTTTGAGGAGTGACAGTGTCAAGTAATGTGACTGTGAAAATCGCCCCAAAAAGAAGGAAGCAGAAGTCACCACCAAGTACTCCTGATGTCACAACCCTCGACAGTCCTCAAGATTCCCCTAAAAGTGCACTTCCTTCTGATGATCACGTTGACGATGATGTTGGTAGTCCAACATCTTCCATTTCGTCTGGTGCCTCCAACTTTCACAATTCCCAATTTCTATGCAGAGATTCCCATCTACTACAGGTTGACTTTTATAGCAGCGGTTTAGAATAATGTTATCCATAAAAGCATTGCAAGTGCGGTCATTTTCTACAATTTATTACTTAATGCCAGAATATTATGATGAAATGTCATGTGGGGGCTATGGCATAGTGGATAAGACTCCCAACTCCCGAACTCCCGGATTCGAATCCCGCCCAGTACATTCTTGGACAAGATTTTTTACCCACGATGTCCTTCTCGACCCAGGTGTATAAATGGGTACCTGGTAACGCTAGAGTAATAATAATGGCAGATCCCTCTGGTAAAGCAGTGGCAACGCTGAAGAGGCTACCCTGGGTAAATAAGATTTTTTTTCTTATCATTATTATTATCATCATTATTATAATTATGTGTGCTATGAATATCTATTGTTATTTGTTTTTTCTATAGGTTCTCCCATCCATTTTCGCACTTTTGTCATTTAATTTCGTCCCGAGAAGCACATGGAACGCAAGTCCTAACTTCAATTTCGTCAATTGTCATTGTAATTCGTTTTTCGTCAAACATTTTCGAAGACATAGCATTCAAAATCGTCAATTGTCATTCAAATTCATCCCTCCCCTCTGACGAATCGCAGAATGTGAAGATCAAATTCGTTTTTGTTCACGCAATTTCATGAATTTTTTCATTCAAATTAGCCAGATGTTGTCGATTCTTTATTTTGAGGGTGAACCAACTTTAAGCAGACATATTTTTACTTTCTCTCGTAAATTGTATCGCTACACATTATTCCCTAAACATTTGCTAAGACAATACACATATCATAATGCATGAAGCAAACTTTAAATTTTGTACCCTGGAAAGCAGCAAACAAAGTTATGCCATCCATTCTTTGACATTAAACAAGCTACAATTTTACACTTAAAATTTTGTCTTTAATCATGTTTGCCTAGAAATCGTTTGTCAGTGTTTTCGTATACGAGACGGTACGTCTGTTTGTTGTATCAGTGTGTACTCGGATTGCTTATGCGTGTGTATCTGTGTGTGAGGGGGGACCCTCGTGTGTATGTTAACTCCTGAATGTAAAATGTGAACGGTTACAGAAAAAAAAATACATAAATGACTGGGAAATCACACCGGGTAGAGATATGAGACGAATATGAATGGAAATTTAACGAAAATTATTGACAAAAAGCGAAATCATTCCTGCTGTTTTGTGTGCTGCGAGTGAGACTGACGAATTTGAACTGTAAATGACGAAAATGTATGCCAAATTACTGAATTGAATGGACTTTACTGAAAATGAACGATGAAAGACGAATTTGAAAGTAAGATTAGCCTATTCCCCGACACCCCGCGACGAAATTGAAATAACAATTTGTGAAATTGAATGAAAAAGGTTTGAAAATGAATGGGAAAACCTATACTACGTTTAATTAACGTGTGTTGCTGTGCAGATTTGCTGGGCGAATGTGGACGAACGGTGGGACGAATAAGAAACGAATGCAGAGCGACCAAAACTTTCGATTAGCGGATGCTAAACGAACACAAAGCGGATTGTCATTACGTTCCTCATCCGCTCAAGATTTTGGACATTTCCAAAATCAAAATTTGGCACCGGCGGATCTCTGCGAATCTCTGCGAACAGCTAGCGGATACAGCGAACGTCAAGCGGGTCACGAACGACGAGGAACGGATGTGAGCGTATCTCCAAATTTTTCAGATCCGCTAGGCATTCGTTGGCTCGATCTGCTCTAATGAGACGAGGGCTTTACGTAGACACACGAACGCTCACACACAACACACATACGTAGGGCCTACGTATCCAACGAACACCAAACCCCTCAGATATACACTCAGGCAGGCACAAAACTGCGCCCCACAAGCACGCATCACCACACACCCTTTGATATACACATACGCCACTATATACCCACATACACACGTACGCATACAGGCACACGAATACACACAGACAAACAAACCACTACCACTATACAACCACCACACATGCACAGTTTCTACATATTGTATAGTTATACTTCAAACACACACACACACACACACACACACAGCTATATGCAAACGCATACACAAGTCACTTATTATACATACCATGCAGCCCCCAACACACACACACACACACACACACACGCACACACACAAACACACACACACACACACACACACACACACGCACACACACGCACACACACACACACACACACACACACATACGCATAACTTACCAGTCACACCCATCCCACCAAAGCATAACACCGGAGCAACCACCCCGAGCCGGGGGCGAAAATTTTTGACGGGGCGACAATTTATGTCGCAACAATTTTTTTTTTGCCATCATAAATTGTCGCCATCGAGGTCAAAAATTGGGAACTGCACAAGCGTTAAAGATTGTCGCCAGACGACAATCTATGACGGGGCGACAATCTTTGATGGGGCGACAATCTTTGTCGCAACAGACGTGATTTTACCTCACCTGAGCCGAAGGCTCAAGTGGATTGGAGGAGTGGATGGATGGGATGTGGGTTTATAGAGGGACAGGTGTGTGTGTGTGTATATGTGTGTGGAGTGGGTGGATGATGGTGAGTGTAAGCGAAATGCGTGTGTGTGTGTGTAAGGGCTCGCGCGCATGTTTGTGGGTGAGGAATCTCTGTATGTGTATTTGTATGGTGTGATGAATCATGATAGGAATGCGCCTTAAAAAAACTTCATTGACCTGTGACCTTTGACCTTGAGGTGACCTCCATGTATGGTATAATGTGAAACTTTGTATAACCGCCCTTCCTTCAAAGTTTGATTGAAATTAAGGCCCTGGGTACAGATCTATTCAAGACTTTTTGTAGCGTTACGGACAGACTACGGACGGACGAACGACGGACGGACAGACATCGCAGGTAATCCCTATAAAGTCTCCCCTCACGTCCGGTGGGCTCGAAAAAAAAAAGACGTACACACATACTTACACACATGCATACATGCATACATACATACATCCATGAATTCAAAAGCAATGAACATAAATTCGTTTGACCACAAGTCACTCCACATGAATAGCTATTTTAAGACAATGGCCGAGAAAAGCTATTTATCAAATTTATCAAAATGGTGATTATGATAATGATAGGAACAAGAATACTTGCAGGGTGAGCAGTACAGCTGTGTTTGTTGAAATGAGAGGTTCTGAGTTATTGCAGTCACACTAAGTTTGAATAGTCTCCTGAATATATTTTTGACTGTATCTACAGTATATCACTTTATACGAGTGGATTGTTACTATCATGGATCGCTTTCAAATGACTATTGCCACCTTGAGAATGGTGACTTATACACGATTTGTCTATAAAGCTTTACAAGAAGGTGGGAAAGTCCCATCTCCCTGTAGTCTGGGTGCCCAAGCCACTTTTTGGGCCTAACCTTATTTTACCGTCCACCCAATGTTTTTTGATGGTTTTACCCTATTTCGAGGGTGCTGAATCCGAATCTGGATGATGCAACTCTTGCATCCTTGAGGGTTTTGAGATATTCAAGATGGCCGCCAAAATGGCCGCCCAAACCGGAAATCCCCATGTATTTCCTTCTAAATGGTGAGAAATTAAAAAACAATAGATGGTTTTATCCTATTTCGAGGGTGCTGAATCCAAATCTGGATGATGCAAGTCTTGCATCCTTGAGGATTTTGAGATATTCAAGATGGCCGCCAAAATATGGCCCCCAAAACCGGAAATTCTCACGTATTTCATTCTCAATGATGAGAAATTGAAAACAATGATGGTTTTACCCTATTTCGAGGGTGCTGAATCCAAATCTGGATGATGCAGGTCTTGCATCCTTGAGGATTTTGAGATATTCAAGATGGCCGCCAAAATGGCCGCCAAAACTGGAAATTAACATGTATTTCCTTTTAAATGGTGAGAAATTGAACACAATTGATAGTTATACCCTGTTTGGAGGGTGCTGAATCGGAATCTGGATGATGCAACTCCTGCATCCTTGAGGATTTTGAGATATCCAAGATGGCCGCCAAAATGGCTGCCAAAACCGGAAATTATCACGTATTTCATTCTCAATGGTTCAAAATTGAGAACAACAGGGGGGTGTTTCATCAACGTTTGTCAGCGCTGACAATCACCATGATAACAGTCAGTGACCAGAGCATCTCAGCCAATCAAAACCAAGGATTTTGCTGAAATTGTCAGCGCTGACAAACGTTGATGAAACACCCCCCCAGATGGTTATATCCTATTCCGTTTTGAAAATGGCCGCCAAAACCGGAAATTTCCACGTATTTTAATTTTAATGTTTCGCAATTGAGAACAATTTTATTGATGATTCTACCCTATTTCGATCACTGTGCTGAATGCGAATCTGGACGATGCCAATCTTGCAGCATTGAGAGTTTGGAGATATTCAAGATATTCCAGAATGGTGAGAAATTGGCAACAATTAATGGTTTTACCCTATTTCAGGTTTGCGTCAATGGCATAATCCAAACCCAACCATACTCTGCTGATAAACGAACGCATATTGTACATCCCAGTTTGAACTTGCTGTACAGTGAAACCAGCTTGACCG
>NW_027273411.1:0-13342 GCF_040938485.1 Diadema antillarum | reverse complement strand
GTGGTAGCATTGCGCAATTGCATGCACAAACTTCGGTCGTTCGGAGTTTACGTACCATTAGGGATGGCGATCGGCTGCCTTTAATTACGCCGTCGTGTTTACTGGTCATAAATCCACAATTATTATAGCACATTAAAAAGTATGCATAACACAAATATGTGTTGTCAAGTTTCATCTTTTACATAAATGTCACGATTTGGCAATGCTACTAAAGTATTGTGTTTGTTTGTTTGTTTAATGCTTAGATTGTTTGTTTCTCAAATTTGCTATGCTCTTGTGAATTGCTCTTCATGCAATCGTTGAGCAATCACGATCTTAATTACACACATTGCGAAGCTTATTCGGTCTTGTCTTAAAAGTAAAACGATATGTTGCCCTTTTGATGTTTAGGCTGCAATGGACACATGGGACAGGATAAAGAGCTCAACGATCAGCCTCATAACTGTTGTTGCCAAGCAATCTGCTAATGGATAGAACTGGTAATCTTCCTAAGAGTACAAGAAACTCGTTATGGGATGTTGGGATTCTAAAAGGTTCACAACGTTGTGCGAACCGAAGCATAATTTCTTTGAGATTTGGCAAACACAGATTCGTAACAAACGTTAATCTCTCAAACGCCTAGAGACAAGCTTTGCCTCTATGCATTATGTATAAAGGACCATACAAGGCTAAACTAAAAAGGTCCTTCGGGCACGACAGAGTCACAAACAAAGTAGCAAGCCAAAGAGGTTACCTTCAAAGAGGTCTTAACAAGTTAAACCTCATGAGATATAGAGTATTAAACCCAAATGAAATGAAATAATGGAATTGTTGAGTGCAGTTTCCAACGTGTGAAGCATGACGCAAAGTCATGGTTTTATTGAATTATATTATGCTTCATATAGATTATACAATACGGAACTTCTGATAATGGTATGCTTAATATAGATTTTATAAAACGGAACTTATCATAATTGCTGTTCAATATACCTGAAATTATTATGTATACGTATATGTGACGTATCCATAATAGTCTACCATACATAACAATGAAACGAAAACGACCATCGAAATATACACTGAAGTAAACGCTTAAATGTATCTAAGCTGTTTTGAGAATACCCGATGAATTCAACGAACAAAGGTCGTTTGAAATTAAAAACGTTTGATTTAATATAAACACATTTGCTTTGTCTGGTTCTAAGGCACTACACGGCAGGAAGAAGATACACATGGTCCTTTAGCCATTTTGAGGTCATTTACAATAATGACAAAACTTGTAATTTGTAGTTACCGTGTGACTAGTATCGTTACCATTACAAAGATGATTGAAAAAAAACAGATGTTTTTCTTGAAGGGTCAAAGCTCTAGGTAATACCACTTCATCAAAACAGAGGATTATAATTTCCACTGGCATGAATGTAAATAACAGTGATGACTGTGTGCACGGAGATACAAGCAAGTATCCAGGATTGTTTGCCTTGGCCTGAGCCTTGGACTTACGTCACTTTATGCATCTTGTTCATCAAGATGTGGCTGCCCTGCTTCATGTATTGTACCGACGCTTTTGTCAAAAAAAAAAATGATGTTACACACACGGTGGATGGTAATAATATCAGTAATCGTCTTATGGCGTATCTCATGGACGCACCGCCATTATCTGCTTAGCATTGAAATGCAAACTTTAGGCAACTATCTATTCGACGCCAGGTGCAGAAAATCCCGCAGATAACACAGCCCGCCTCCAACCGCATTGTTTTGGATAAACACCGAACAGATGGACCGATGTTGTCATTTGTTCCATTGTTAAGAGCGATGAAAGCAGCAATGAGCAATGACATTGCAGCCCATCTGACTTCGCTTGTACAGAAATACAGAACTGGACATTGTTTTGCCTTTGCTTCTGTGACATCCAAAAGCAGCATGTCAACGTACTTGCTCTTGGTGTTAACTGCCTTTCATTGCGTTTCTGGCGGTGGTGCTGAGTCCAGCACTTCCCTGGCCAGAATGCAAGACGACCTACTTTTCAATCTCACCGAGCATCAACTAGACGGGATTGTGACGGGTGGTGTATCGAGATCAACGTGGCATCGGTGTGGTTTCATCGACTCATGCGTCGGTCGATGTGGCTCAAGTCCGAAGGACAGCGATTCGATCTTCTCAGTCCTCTTGAGAGAGGATAACCTATCTGCGTTAAGCACCAGTTTTGTGTGCTTCTGTGACTCACATTGCAAGAAGTTCAATGACTGTTGCTACGATTATACAAGTGTCTGTGACACTAAGAAAGGGGAACCGAGCAATGACAGTGGTGAAGTACAACCTCCCGAAGGTAACAATGAAAACCAGAAAGACCCGGGTAAAGAACAGCACAACGCTGAGAAACCTGTGAATTTCAACTGCCTACACATTGACGAGCTGGACAGCGGATCGCTGTGGGTGCGGGAAGAGTGTCATCACAAGTGGACAGAAAAGAGTGTCGAGTTCCTGTGCAGAAACCTGGACGCTAGGGATGACATTTCGACCTTGCTCGTACAAGGTGAGGACCGCACTACATATCGAAACGTCTTCTGCGCCGAATGCAATTTCATGAAGAAGTATGCATTTTGGATCTTAGACTCGTATTGCTACGGAGAACTTCCTGACCGAGTCGATGAAGATCCCAAAGTCTTATCCTACTATCTCCTGAACAAATGCGTCACAAAATTTCGCATTCCACTTGGCAGCAGTTTCCGACACTGTCTAGATGTCATTGACACCTGTCCTTCAGAGAATTCCCATGAATCTTGGCCTCAAGACCTGGAGAAGATGTGTACTGCTGGACATAAATCTTATGTTACGACTAATCCCTCATCAATAACATTTTGGGAGACACCGATCTACAGCAACGTTTACTGTGCTCAGTGCAACGGCATCAGCGCTGATGCACTATCATGCCCAACAAGAGAGAGGCTCCGAGATTTCTTGGTTAAGAATTCAACCAAAAACCAGGGACGAGAAGAATCGCTGAGAGGGAGTTACGAGAAACAGGTGTCACACCGCGTTGTTACGAATTACAATGCTGCCGCGATGCAGTCTCAGTGTAGTACGGTCATCTACGGACAGAACGGGATCGTCGTCCCAATCATTGATACGTGCGAAGACGGGAAAGTCTTTGATCCGTATGTCGGGAAGTGTCGGCAGCTTTACTGCGGAGATGGCTACGAGCTGGTGAAAGACATGTGTGTACCTCAGGCAGCATCGGACCTACAGGATGTGAAAACAATCTCCGAGTTGACTGAATTCCTCAGAAACGTGGTTGAAGAAATGGCTCTCTACGACGAATTCGTAGTCACGATAAAGCTCATTACCGAGACGGAAACTCGCGACAACGAGGGAGTCGACAATGTGTCCAATTCAAGCGCCATTCCGCTCATTGAAAATCTAATTTTGAACCATACATCGTTCGATGTTTACATCTCTCCAGTTTCATCAAACGGTACACAGAGTATCGAAGAGGAGGCTCATTTGTGGGAAGTGACGGTGACAATGGTTGTTGACAGTCCTTCCGGCGACGCTGATAAAATTTCTTCAGAGCACCTTCATGTCATCATGGCCATCCTAGATTTCTGCGATTCACAGGATTTACAGGTATACATCAATGACATGTGCCTGACAAGGCAACCACGTGATAATAATTGGTGGTTGGAGGATTTCATTCAGGGGAACATGACAGACCTGAACTACCTTCTCAGTCGTTGTAAAAACGGAAACCTAAGCGTCGTTGAATCTTCGGAATTTGTTCTATACTCCGATACCTCTTGCCACACGCTCTACGTCAATAGTACAGAGACCGTCTATGACTGTACAGACAACTACATATTTGGTTATGATCCTAACCAGGCTCCTGACGAACAGAATTTTGGGGCTCTTATTTGTGATCCTCTCTCACCTCTCGACCCCCACTGCGAGCGACTTCGATTAAACGAATCTGAGTATAGTATGCTTGCAAATGGCAGCGTCGTCGCTCAGGGCGGGCAAATGTTCGATGTCGGTGAATATTTTCTTTCCTCTGAGGGTCTGGAAATTTGTAACAATCATTCAAATGTTAAAAATGAGGAGTACGTCATTTTCTTTGACTTTTCGACACCTCAGATCATCATGGCGTGCACTGGGATGGCACTGTCAAGTATTTGCTTGCTCGTTACCCTGGCAACATACTTTTTATTCGATGAGTTGCGCACTCTGCCGGGCCTAAACCTGATGTCCCTCATGTTCGCCTTGTTAGCGGGAAATATACTATTTGTAGCTGGAATAACCATCACGCCGGGATCTGTGGCTTGCCAGATCACGGCAATTCTCCTTCATTATTTTTTCCTAGCTCGAGTCTTCTGGACCAACGCCGTGTTGGTCCATGCGTTCCGCACGTTCGGACCGAAAGTCCACAAAAGTGTGAATCGTTCTCTCAGCGTCTTACAGCGACAGAATTCGCGCTCACGCCTTGTAGCGCACGTTCCCTACGCTGTGTATGCCTGGGGAACTCCGCTGGTTTTCATCATCCTCGGGACTGTGTGGAATCAGTGCGCCTGTGGACCTTTCCCAGTTTACTACGGTGTTTATTTCAGCTGTTGGATAGCTGATCCGAAAGCTTTTACCTACCTTTTCTTGATCCCCCTTTCCATTTTCATTGTCATGAATGCTGCCCTGTATATTCCAACGGTGTGCAATATGACGAGAGTCACCAAGTCGGGACTTCGAAAAGGAAATGACGTAGAGGTGAACAGGACACGATGCAAGTTAAGCATCTATGCTAAATTGTCCACAGCTACAGGTTTCTGCTGGTTTCTCGGAGTTACCGCAGTGCTCATCAATGCAGATTTTCTCTGGTATATTTTCATTTTATTCTTGAGCTTGGAGGGATTTTTCATATTTTACTCCTTTTTCTGTACAAGAAGGGTAAAAAACCTCTATACAAAGCGATTTCCCACGAGATCACACGGTACTCGATCAAGTCAGACAAAGGAAAAGCACAGTGAAATCTTTGCTATCTCGAGGTATAGTAACGAGAGGAAACTGTCGCAGAGTCAACATGAACATTACAGACCATTCAACGTGTAATGCTTTCTATTAACACCAAGACAAAATGACTGGGCTATTTCCTTGAAAGTTTACCCTCGATGATGTTTTTTTATTTCTTTTTAAATTTTTATCATGCCAGAATTAGATAACAGCGATGCTGTACATATCATTAATCTTATATTTTCTATATGTATTGACACTTGTATCAAGCGTAATTTAAATGATTACATGAACTGGGCCGTTGCCATGGACCCCTCCCTTTGAGGAAATAATTACAAAATAAAGTATATTCTTGTGAGAGGGGCCTATTTGGCAGAGTCAAGTCACAAATCAGGTAGCTGATTTATGTCTACTGAATGGGAGCGGGCTTTCTCATTAGGAAGCAACTGATGAGATTGACCTTTACGAGGCAGGTTGAATATTCATATGGATCCTCGTAGTGTTATGATAGCATTATCAAGGTATCAACATAAATCTTATATATACATATATATATATATATATATTCAGCTTTAACTGCGGTATATGAATGTATATATAATGATATACCTGTTGAACATATAAAGCGTTTGATCGCAAAAAAAAGAAATTGAATTATAAAAATATTTCTAATCATAATTTCAGGAACATTCCTTGTTATGGCAGCGAGTGATATATCACCACAAAGTTTTTATTTTACTCTATCTATCACTTTAAAATGTTTATAAAGATGTCACCTAACCCGTTTGCAATCGAATTATTCATAATGCGTCAGTATGTCACTCTGACCTGTAGTTCAATCCTATCTGTTTGTAGTATATTTGTCCATCCTATATATATATATGTATATATGATATATATATTGATATATATATATATATATATATTTCTGTGACGCAAGCACAAGATTAATATGAGCCATACAGGGAAAACTGCTGCTAAGAGACAAGGTTTGTTAGGTCCGCAGTTACGGGGGGGGGGGGGAGGATTTCAAATCTGGTAATTTTGCAGAATTTCAACGTCTAGTGGGAAACGCAACGGCTACAGTATTCAGCGAACCTACTCCCACACAAGAAAATTAGTCGCCTGTCTTCGGAAGATGAAGAAAATAATTGAAAGACTCAAGGCACGTGACCTCGGTATTTCCCAGCTTGCATTTGATTGAATATTGAAGTAAATGAAGTAGGCTATACCCTCTATATCTCTTGGATAGAATGATAGAATGGTTTTCATACGTTGTTTCTTTTCTTTCTTTCTTTTTGTTTTTGGTATCACCATAGCCAACTTTTGTAGGCCTGTATCTCTGACATATTTCTATTCACGGCCTCCTATCTCTATGGCTAATGATAATCTACGTGGGGTTGATTATTAACTGCAAGCAACTGCTCTGCACCTCCGTCTTGTCAAACATATGTCTGAAATGTACTGTATTTACACTTGTACAGTGTAAATATGGAGCACATCATTATGTTCCATATGAATTCATCGTGCTTTTGCGAAAAGATCCTTCACTGAATCCCCTTTCTGAGGACCAAACTTTATTACCACTTCTTTCAGAGCTAAATATTGCCAAATTCAAGGATCATCATGCGTATTTTGCTCTGCAGAGATGACTTGAGGTTGCAACAAGCCGTGCTTGAACAGACTATGGTTCAGTCCCATTAAATCAACAGGGGTGAATGAACCCATTATGTAGATACTGTACGCGTTGGTGTGTGTGCTCGTGAATGATCAACTTGTGTGGTGAAATGGAAATGCCGTTGTAGGAACTCTAGATTCCCGGTACTAAAAATACTAATATTATTTCATTATTAGCTGTCAGATGAAAAAGAATGGCTTCCATGTTCATGCATTCTGTCCCTCCAGTAAGCACACGCACGGTTCTCCCGATTCCCGTACAATGGACGAGTCCGCTCCTTCCCATATTATGCTCGAGTGCACTCGGCTGTTGGCTCTCGGCGACTACGTGCACTCTGGTCTGTCAACCCTAAATGCGCGAAATCGTGCGAAAGTTTTCCATATGTATGATAAACTACAGTATCTATCCTGAAGTTGGCAGATCACACATTAATTAAAAAAGGAACAATAGCTATGTAAACTTCACTTGTAATAAATTCAGAACGGGATGTGAGTTTGATTTCTGACTTCAGCACAAAGCAAGCACTCTTGCAACAAGATTAGAATTCTATTCCCTTTTGGGGGGTCCAAATTCTATGAGGTATTAACGGAGGGAAAGTTATGAATCAATCAAACACAAAATTCCATATACAATGTATTGACAAACAGCTATCGACCTAAAACGACAAACCTGTCTCAGCGTCCTTAAAATACTATTCACAAAATAGACATAATGGATACACACTGCTCAATGAACATAGTAGATGCTGAAATGTCTTACTGATGAAATGACAGCTGCTAACCCATTGAGGACGGGCTGATTTTGCTACAACACTCATTTTCCATAGACACCTGCCCGAGTATACTCAGGACACATCCTCAGCATATAAAAGCCTAAAAATTTCCTAGATGCAACTAAAACTCCCTGTGATTGACTGTAATGAAGAATTCCAGTACCCCCAGTGCTAATAGTGTTGATGTTTCACTTTAATAACTCACGTAAAATCATCTTGGAGTGTGGCTTATAGCAGTTAAAAAAAAACAAAACAGACACTGTGGTAACTACAAACATATACTGATATATTGTCATGCACATGTTGTGGCAGAGCGCCACCTTGGTTGAAAGGCTCTTGGTAAACAGGACACCTTAGTTATATAACATTGTTATCTGCATCTCAAGTTTCAAGTATGATTTTGTGGAGTGAATGAAGACAGAACCACTCAGCAATTACAGACACTAAAATGCCTCCTCCACATGTATGCACTATGCCCAGTATTCTTTAAAAACCAAAAACAAAAACATGTTTCTTGGGATCCAGTATCTACATTTTATGAATAATTACTAAATAAAAGCAATGAATGATAAATCTCTGGACTTGGGCCAGAGATCAACCTGGAGAGTCGTCATAACAACCCAAACTTCACCTTGCCCCTGGAGGCTGCTGGTATCAAATGTTTCCTGAGTAATTCAAACAAGTCTCTCTTGAGCTCAGGAATGTCCACGAATCTCCTCAGCTTGGCATCCCTCCAGTTCCAGTCTAGAATCACATACTTGGTGTCATCCAGGGTCACTGCTCCCGACTCCAGCAGACAGGAGACTCTGTGTGGTGTCCCCACGGCAAACTGAACTCGGTGACTGGCCAGGAACTTCTCCTGCTCAGCAATCTAAGTTTGGAAAAGTTAGATATCATAAATCTCGCCTCAAGAGAAGTAGTCTACAGTGAGTACACATCTTTCCTCTTTCACTCTATCCTTATAAATGAAGTACATAATGTGAACACAAAATGGGGTTGGTTTTTCAAGGAGTTCGGATAATTCATGCAGCTTAATAAACATACAAAATAGCTCATCTCCCTCAGCATATCAAATCTTAGTGACTAAAATAATCAATTGACTTGTGCAGCTAATACTTTTTTTCCATACACAATTATGTGCAATGACACTTTAACAATGTTTTAAACCATTTGTCAGTCAAGGAATGATACTCTCATTAGCTACAGGAAGCATGGAACTTAATCAACACTGTACAGCCGCACTCCTGTTCTAACAAAGTCCTTGGGATCAGCAATTTTCTGTTGTTATAACGAAAGTATATAAAGATAGATGGTAACTTTGGAACCTGAATTTTAACTTTGTTGTGACAAAAATTTGAATATAACCATGCTCGTTATAACAGGAGTGCGCTGTAATTTATGAATCAAATCTCTCTATGTATTGTAAAATCATTCTCATTTTAAATACATCAAATGCTACAAATTATTGTCAAAGAATTTTCCATATTATCCTATTCTCTAGGTAAATTTGATCCTGCCATCTACAAATAATCAACAAACACAGAAAAGCTCAGTCACCTTGATATGTTTGGCAAATAACTTTGCAGTGACACACTTTCCTCGAAAGCTGGCAGCATCTCGCATGAGATCTACTGCCCTCTTTCCACTGGACGTCAGAAGGAGCAGGACACAGCTTTTGTTGGGCTTCTTGGACTCTTGCTCCTTCTTGACCACAGCTGACCAGTCGGGTATAGTTCCGGTCAGATAGTCACTCACTGATTCATTACCCTTGTTTACATCCAGGAAACAGTGTTCTGCAGAAAGGACAAAGACTCAGTCTCATTTTTCTTGTGAGAAACAGGAGTATTGACAATAAAACAAACATATCGGACAATTACACAAAGAACTAGACTAATGACAAAGTGCAGACAGCATTGTGATGTAACAAGGTAAAATTGTAATTTGTTATTTCCGTTTTTTTGGTAAAAACATCTACACCACATAAGTACTGGGTTCAAAGTTAATTATTCAAATATTCTTGTAAAGCTTAAATGTTGGTGCTTTTGATGTGATTATGCGTGCACTTTAACCATTTGATTATTCTTATGATCATTTCAAATACATCAAACCCCTGCAAATGCCAAATCAACCTTCTTAATTGACAGACTTAAAGTTAGTTGAATAGCACTTGTATACATTTATTTTTTAATATATTGATTCAAAATAATTTCATACGAAGCAAAGCATTAGACAGAACCAGCCTTGCATGCCATATGGAATAGGTTATGACTTGAACACTAGTAAAGAACAAAACAAAGCAAAACAAAAACAAAACAAATGAAAATGCGAGAGAGAGGAATAGCAACAACAAAAAGACATGTTAGTCTAGAAGCAGAAAAGGCAGTAACTCTGTAATATTGAAGGAAACTCTCTCTTCATTAGAATTAAAATGGTAAAAGTACCTTCTAGTAGCAGTTCCTCCATTTCAACGGCTGAGAGTTTATTGTGGAAGTATGTTGCCATAGCAACACAAAGGTCATCACCAGTTCCTGGATTGTCATCAGTCGAGGCAAGATGTTCACTTAAAGTTTTCTAACACAATGAAAACAAAAAAGGAGAAAGAGACAACATTACATGTACAGTTGAACCTCTCTTATCCGGCCTCCCTTTATCCGGATCTCTCTATTATACGGACGCAATCTCGCCGTGATTTTTTTTTTTAATAATTACGGGAGGAAAGGGGATTCCCATCTCCTTGACAACTCCTACCCAAACACACATGAATTACATATTACTTCCAACATGATTAACATACATTACATCAAATTTCCTTCCAAATTGCTTACCTTCAGACATTTCAACATCCCCAAACATCCCCAAATGTAACAATGAAAGGTTGCAGTATACACATTACTACATGTGGTACTACAATGGGCTACATCAGTACATTTGTATGTTATGTATGTACATGTATAAGCATTGAGTCTCCCGTATCCGGTCAAATCCCTTATCCGGATGAGCCCCGTCCCAACTTGTCCGGATACGAGAGGTTCAACTGTATGATTCAACACTAAGATACTGAAATGAACTTGTACCTACATATGTACTGTACATAGCCACACATCATATATATGCAGTCCAAACATCAAGAACAATGAAAAAATGGGAGATTGAAATGGTTCACTCATGTACAAGACCATCTCAAACACTGCATATGTGGTAATATGTATTTTGCATTGTTTTTATCCTCATGGATTTTGAGAGCTGACAATCATATATGCAAAAATGTAAGAACTCCTGAAAATATTAGTACAGTGCATGCACTCTCTCTATGACAAATATAGTTGAAACGAAATTTTCGATAGAACAAAGAAATTCAGGTTCCAAAATCAACACCTACATTATCTATTTGTACTTTAGTTGTATGGCTATAAAAAAAAATTTGGTATAATGAAGAAAACCTGCAGGTCCCAAGGAGTTTGCTATAATGGGAGTCACTTTATTGTCTTCTGTACCACAAATAAGCTGTTAACTGTATATCATCTCCAAGATTTGAAATAATTAGCTTTTCTTCTGAAATGGTCAGTACTTATTTCTCAGTCAATTCAATGTGATTCTCAATCATGAATCAAATCACTCAGAAATTGGCTCACAGGTCTAAATGTGTGAAATATAATACAGTGGACTCCCTTTATAACAAAGTCCTCAGGACCAGCAAATTTCTTTCATTACATTGAAATTTCGTAATAACCGAACAAATAAACAATGAAGAACAAAGAGCAGATGATTTTGCGGCCTGAATTTTTACTTCGCTGTAACCGGAATTTTGTTATAACCGTGTTTGTTATAACAGGAGTGCACTGTACTCATGCAAATATATCATCTTTGGTAGTGTGAAGTAATGTAACTGCTTCTGACTGTTGTCACTTTCTTTTATGAAGCAGACTCCCTAGGAGGTCTGAGGTCATGAGTAGATCAGTGATTTCCTTGTCTTTTGTATTTTTAAACACTGTTAAAAAAATATAGACATATAAATAGAAAGAGATAAGCAATCAAAATCACAACCTTCTATTTCTTTTTCCGCTTCTTAGCTTTGCCAACATCCTGCTCCCCTCCTTCTGACTTCCTCTTGTTGCTAGGCAACGCTCCTCCTTTGGTAGCATTTCTTGTTTGCTTGTCTTTGGTTCTTGGCACTAATGATTGAGAAAAAGAGAGAGAATGTAAGAAGTTAATCAAACTAAAAGACATTTCAAGGAAGAAAATATCATTTCTTCCATAGAGCCTTGCACTACATAGCACTCTTTGCCTAGTTACTATAAAGCAGAAACTAGCTATCAAGCAAATCATTACTTGTGTGTGTGTGTGTGTGTGTGTGCGTGCCCGGTGCGCGTGTGTATGCTAGGTCAATTTCATTGCACTTGTTTGTAGTTTCATGGATGAGAGAAGTTTTGTACAGAATCTAACATCTCCTAGATTGTTCTGTTTGAGTTAAGAATGACCTTTGAGTATCTCTCTACCTGAATTTTGTTCAATGAGTATTCCATAAATGATTTCACTCCATTAGAAAAAGTATATCATATTTTGTGGCACCTCCCGTTTCTCTCCAACCACATTTGTCAGTGCAGTAGTTACTTAAAATTTCTCAGGACCACCCTTAGATAGCCCTAATTTTGCATCATTATGAGGAAGGATCTATGTACAAGGTTACAGGGTAAAAAGACATAGTCACAAACAATCACAAAAACAGCAGAATGAGATACATGAGGAGGGTGGGGGGCTTTTGCCAAGTACTGCTGGCAATGCTATGCCTTGCTCATCAGATTGAATGGTTTGAAATGCAACAGAAACAGACATAATTTTATATTAGAATAGATGCTAGACAGAAAGATCCGTCTGTCCGGAGGAGTCTTTTATTTTTTTTTAGTTTATCGCTCTCCTCAGTGAAGCCAGATGCAGTCTCTGCGGATCATATCCCTGACGACCAGATACAGACCAATCTTTCGGTCAAAATAGATGCTTGCTTCTGCTGGATATGTTCTATCAAAGTTTATTTCTATCTATTTATTTCATATCATTACTTACTAATCTATTAATTAACAAGATTGATTTAAGGGTTATCTACATGAATATTACATTAACCGACGGATTTTTCTGTCTATGCAGTCACCAGTGACAAACTACAAAAGTTACAATCACAACTGACAATATGCAATATAGACTAGGCCTTTCAAATTGCAAGGAATTCCCCACTATTCTTCTACAGGTCTCATGAGGAGCACGTGCACGTCGTGTATATCAATCTGCCATTCACATGATTCAAGTCACTATTAAAAAGTGTGTGTGTTGCGCGGCCAGTATGCAGTGTAGTGCAGTCGTGGACAAACTCTCGAGCTCTTCAGCCCCTTACAAACAGAAAATGCAAGGTAAGGGACTACACAGTCTTGCAGTACAACAGCTACCTGTGACTGTGCTTGCGTCGTCAGAAATGCCAATATCAAAGCTCACATCTATTCATCAAAAGTAGAAAACATACCTGCTGCATCTTCCTGGACTTCCTCTGGCTCCCTTTCATTTGGATCCAACCCCATTCATCGCCAAGGTCATCTGCCATGATTTTCAGAGTTATTATGCCCGTAATGTGCGGTCATATAGGATTACGAGCAACGCCAACACATGTGTATTGCGTAATATGACGCGTGGTGGCGGCGAGCATGGCCTGGAAGCGTGTGCTGCAGAAAGACGGAGCAAAGAGGTCCCCCTGCGAGGCGAGGGAGGGGAGGTGAGGGGGTGATCTTTCACCTCCCTGCACTTTCCTTTCCTTTTTTTTTTTTGTCATTTCTCTTTCTCTGCTTACCATTTTGTCTCCTTCTTCATTTACCTTTCATGGTCACTCTACATCTTATTCGGGGATTCTCTCTTTATTTATTTCTATTACAGGG